>NW_009731047.1:10060-66665 GCF_000703405.1 Apaloderma vittatum
ATTAAGAACTGTGATCTGCAGGCAAAGAATACACATACATGTAAAGCCTCTAATTACAATCATATATTGACTACCTCAAAACTAAGTTATATCCACATACTCTTGTTGGAGGAAATGTGATTTTAAAGAAGTAGTAGCCAAACTGCAGTAGCCACTGTTTCAGCCAATGCCAATGCCTGTGCTAACAAAAACCAACACAATGTATAAAACTGACATAGAGTTTGTACCTTCTGTGAAAAACTTACCTATTATCTTGGTGGAAATCAAATTAGTTTATTTTTCCTTCTTACATAAAACCTAATGAAAACATGTTTCAGCTGGAATTTTTCCAAACTGTTCTAAAGATTACCTGCTTTGAAAGGTACTTTGAAGTTTACTGATGAAAAGCACACTAAGTAGTAGCTGAATAATATTATAAACACATCAGACAGGACATCTGAAAACCTTATGTTATTATTTCCCGACTTATTTTTATGGTGAAGAACACCAGTGATTTCTGTGTTCATTTATATTCTATTGCTTGAAAATGTCAAATCACTGTTAATAATGAAAATATGCCATGTAATAGTTTTCTTACCTATATATTTATCTTGTGGCAGACCACAGAGAACCTTGATTATATTCACTGTCTCCAGCCCATGAAAATTGTCACCTTTTTCCCTTGATTTACACACAGGGCTCTAATCATAAACCATCTTAAAAAGAAAATGTGTTAGGCTGTCTGCCAGAGCTTTAAGAAAGAGCTTGTCATAACTCAAAAGTCATTCCAAAAGTCATTTACAAAAGCTTAATTTTGTTGGCCTTAAAGATATTTGTACCTTAAAATCTGCTAGTTCCACATCTGTGTTCTTGAGAGGAAAAAAAAAGCTTAGTATATGCTTTCTGTAATGAACCTACCCTTTTCTAGGCAAAAAAAAAGAGAAAGAAACCTCTAATGTTTCTTTCATATGCAAATTCTAATGAAAGAGTACCTAAGTGCAATTTAATTGAGCAGTAAACCATGAGATGTTATGGCCGAAATTTTATTTTTTAAAGCGAATGAGTGTGAATGGGACTATTTATTGCAAGTAAGATTACAGACAGGAAATGTTACTGTATGTTTCTTATCCAAGATCTTTTTATCAATAGATAATAAAAATGTATTACCTATATTTTTACATAAATAAACCTATATGCACACAATCACATACTCACACATATGTACGTATGTGTGTGTATATAGTTCTCTCAAATGTGTGAGTGTACATTTAGATAGATAAAGATTTATCTACAAAATTAGTATCTAATTTGAAAAAAAAAAATATTAATTCTCCCACAGCAGCTTGAAGCACCCATAACATGCCATCATAATACAGGTAAAGTACCTTTCAGCTCTGCAAGTTTATTATACAATAATTTGTTCTCTCTAGAAGGAATTTACTCACTGGGCAAGGAGCTGAGTTTTCAGAAAACTTTTGGTTGAGAAATCGTATTTCCCTAATGTCCAAAATTCTATTCCGGAGCATGTTGTCACTTACACTTCCATTATTTCCTTGCCTTTCCCTCAATGACTTTTGGTCCAAATTAGATGCAGACACACCCAGTCTTAGTCGAGCCATCTTTGAAATGAGTTGGAGAGGTATCAGACTATCAGTGAAACCTTATGGAATTACTATTACAAGCCTAATGAAATTCAACAAGGGTGAATGTAGAGTGCTGCATGTGGGGAAGAACAGCCCCAGGTATCAGTAGAGGTTGGGGCTGACCTGTTGGACAGCAGCTCTGGCGGGAAGGACCTGGGAGTCCTGGCGGACAACAGGCTGACCATAAGTCAGCAACGTGCCCTCATGAACAAGAAATTCAATGGCACCCTGGGGGACATTTAGAAGACTGTGGCCAGCAGATCAAGAGAGGTCACCCTTCCCCCCTACTCTCTGCTGGTGTCCAGTTCTGGGCTCCTCAGTTCAAGAAGGACAAGGAAGTACCAGAGAGTTTCCAGCTCAAGGGCACTAAGATGATGAAGGGACTGGAGCATCTCCCATATGAGGAAAGGCTGAGAGAGCTGGGGCTGTTTAACTTGGAAAAGAGGAGGCTGAGGGGGGATCTCATCAAGGCTTATAAATATCTGAAGAGTGGATGTCAGCAGAATGGGGCCAGACTCTTCTCAATGGTGCCCAGTGAAAGGACAAGGGGCAGCGGTCCCCCAATGGAAAGCAGGAGGTTCAGCCTAAACAAAAGGAAATACTTCTTTACTGTAAGGGTTAATCAAGCACTGGAACAGGCTCCCCAGAAAGGCTGTGGAGTCTCCATCTCTGGAGACATTCAGAACCTGCCAGGATGTGTTCCTTTTTGATCTACTCTAGGCGACCCTTCTCTTGCAGCGGGGTTGGACTAGGTGATATTCAGAGGTCCCTTCCAACCCCCAACATTCTGTGGTTTATTCTACGTGAAGAAATTTTCCTTGTATTTTTAGTGTTGCCATTAAGTTATCAGTTATTTTTTGCAAAGGGGATATTTTTGTGCTTACACATCTTGCAAAACTTCTATTGATATGTGCAAACTATGAATTTCTGCCTTTGCAGTAGCTAGTAAGTTTTTAGTATTCAGTAGAACAATTAATTGATAGAACGATCACTGATTTAATGTTATAAATAAATACTGAGGTGAAATAAGCTGGTATTGAAGGAACTGTTGGCTAGAATTATGTCACTTCGTAATTGAAAGGGATTGAAATCTTCCCTTACTTCCCCTAGGAAGTGGTAGGAGTAATTAAATATTGAGTAAGTATAAGATGGAAAGAAGTATATGCAGTTAAAAAGCTTGGTTTTACTGAAGTAAACTCTTTGTTCATGACCATTGTATAAAGAGAACAAGACAACACAAACAAGTCGGATATGACCTATTCAAATTCTTGAAATGAACCAGCTGGATAATATTTGTTCATGCAAATTGAGTATAAGACCTGGACAATAAAGCATGAGACTTAACTCTCAGACTCACAGAGTAGGCTGTGTAGAAAAGGGTTTTTCATCTGCATGCCTAGACATGGCTTCCAGGAGTTTTTATTCCAAAAGGATCTTCTCTTTTAGAAATGTCTGACATTCTTGGCTGACAGAGAGTGAATCAATCAAATATCCTGCAGAATTTAAAATTTACATTTCTAAAGATTTAGGTTTGTTAACTACAAGCTTCTGGAGACTTTATCCAAAGGATGATGAGGGCCTGAGAGAATATATTTAATTAATATCCTGACTAGTGGTTTATGCAAAGTTCTTTTAAGTCAATGGAACTTCTATTCACTTACACTGCTGCACAAATTAATTTGTTCAACTATGGTGTCAATGCACACACATGTATATATATAACATTACCTCAGCCAGGCTCAAATATATAATTTCAGTGTGAGAAATTCAGTTTCACTATCCAAGTTCAGTTTCAGATATTAGAATTTAAAAATATCCAGGAAGGAGTTTCACAGTTCTCCTGGATATTTTTTGCGTACCCACCCCTGTTTACCTATCATACACGCTTAGGATGGGTTCATGTCCTTGAGTCACTTGTCTCCAGTGATTTTACACAGGGAGCTCTTAGTCTCACCTTAGACTAAAAACTTGACACTTGGGTAAAATGAAGCCAGGTGCCAGTGTCCTCAGTTTTACAGAAATTGTGAGTAATTCTTTCTCTTTAAACAGTGTTTTAATATAATCTCATTTGGAAATCCCAAAGAACATCCAGCATTTTATGGAAGGGCTGTTAGCTGAGCTTTAGAAAACCCAAATTCTTGTTCTGCCACAGATTTGTTGCATGACACTAGAAAATGCAATTAAGTTCTGTTATCAACAGGAATAAAGCCCCTACATTGCTCTTGGCTACACTATTTTTTTTAGATTGTATGAATGGTTCGTGTTTGTTCAAAGTTGAACACAGTGGATTTTGACAGCCATCACAGCCTTAAAGCATTTCTGTGGTGGTACCAATTAACTGCGTTTTCCAGTTTGCTCTCAGGGGCTGGTTCACGAGCTGTTTCAGATGCGTCTGTTCTTTCTCTCTGACCTCCTTTGAGACCTTCTTAGAATCACAGAATGTTTTAGGTTGGAAAGGACCTTTACCAGGCATCTACCACCTCTCTGGCAACCAGTGTTTCACCTCCCTCATTGTAAAAAAAAATAATTCTTCCTTACATCCCATCTAAATCTACCCTCTTTCAGTTTAAAATGATTAGTCCTTGTCCTATAGCAACAAGGCCCTGCTAAAAAGATTGTCCCCAGCTTTCCTGTAGCCCCTTTTAGCTACTGGAAGGTCACTATAAGGCTTCCCCGGAGCCTTTTCTTCTTAAGGCTGAACAACCCCAACTCTCTCAGCCTGTTCTCTCATCATTTTTGTGGTCAATATTTTGGAGATATCCTTCTCCAAATTCAAGTTTTACTTTGTCATTTTTCTTGGACTAAAATCCCATGCTTTGTCCCTCCAAACCAAGGATGTTAAACTGCAGACTTTTCCAAATTACAACAAATTATCTTTTTTTTTCCCACTTTATTAGCTTTAATTTAGACAGAACCTAGCAGAAGATGCTGCTACCTAGGTAAGCAACCGGCTCTCATGAGACAGGTAATGACATGTTCGAAAAAAACCTATTTCAGCAGGGCTCTATCAGAAGGACATGCATTTAGAAGGAGCAAATCTGACTGCTGGCAACAGGAATGTTGTGCCACCCATCCAGTGCACTGAAATGTTGTCACAATGTGTGTCCTGTCTTAGACTAAGGTTTTTTCTCAGCCTCAGATCAGGACTGGTATTTGAAACCGCTTCAAAACTTTTGTCTTCGTAGCCCTTTCAAAGCAGGCTAGACTATTTTGATCTCCCCTCAGTGCTTTTACATACTATATTTTTTCCCCCAGCAGATGAGTCACAAGTACAGTCGCTTACCAGATCACAGAAACACACATCCCATTTTGAACATCGATACAATAATCTATGCAGACAGCAGTATTTCATAGCCTTTGTTGAGTGAATCCTAAATCGGTAGATTTCTTACACTCCCAGTTACAGCTCTTCTAATTAATAATCCTTGCTTTTCTTTTTTTTTTAAAAAAAAAAAAGAAAAGCCATTCAGTATAAGTGGGCTAAGTGCTATTTATCTAAAAGCCTCTAGCAGCTGAAGCGTGGATTAATCTGCTAGCCCAAATCAAATCATGTCAACTCAGATCAGCTTCCCTATATAATCTCATTTTTGCAGGAAAGTCAGCTTCTCTCCCCATATGTGACCTATGGCAGCAACGTGAAGAAAGAAACTTGGCATCTCTGTGTGACATGGTGGAATTTGGCACAGATTTCTTCCTCTTCCTAGAACTTGGTCAGTTTACATCACCTAAAGATATGGCTTGAATGTTTTAATACATTTCATGGACCATAAGTTTGGAAAGTAATAAGTCCCCAAATCTGTCTTCCTATTTTATTGCTTTCTCTTCTGATAAAGTTTGTGTGTGCCTATTCAAAAATCTTAGCTATCCTGCATAATTTTAAGAATGACAACATAAATTCTCATACTTGTTCTCCATATGTATATTCTTATACTTAGCTATCCCATTAGTTTCTACACCACTTTACAGCATTTATTTCACAAACTTTACGCATAAAAAAACCTATGCAAGTCACCATTTAAAAATGAAATGTCTGTAAGAGGCCGGTGGAAATTACAATAAACAGTAAATGTCCCTGTAGATAGATATAGTCTTTACAGTGTGATTAAATTATATCCATCTCCTCTCTCTTTCTGTCAGGCTTTTGAAGTAGACTTCAGCCACTTTGTTTTAAATTCCCATTTCCAGAGCAGTGCTTTTTAGCAGTGACAATTGCTGATGATAGCTTTACATTCTAAGCAAGTTAATATATTCTTTACTTTTTTTCTTAAACAGGTTCCCAAGTATGTGACATCCAGTGGCAATGTACTGATTCTAGTTTGACTTGCGTGAGTCTGCTCTTAACGTCAATAATTTTGTCATTCTGAATGCAGAGCTGCTTATCTGATCTGCATTCTGGATTACCGACTCAAGGTCAGTGATACTGGAATATAACTAGAGTAAACTGCAGGCACACACACAAAAAATATTAGAAAAATAAAGGTTGACAAAGCACAAGTCTCAAAAATATTCAAGGATCTCCACAACATACAAAAATCCCAAATGCAGGACTGGAAGGTCGGAGAATAACAGGTAAGGGAGAATTTTGGCTCAGACAGTTATTTATGTACAGGATATTTTATTTTTTTTCTTTTCCTTTTTTTTTTTATTCTAAAGGACAGTGTTAATTCTAAATCAGTAATAAACCACCCATAAGTTACTTCACTGCTGGCATTAATTCCATGTCATATGTTATGGCCTTTCTGGCAGGAAGCTAAATTAGCTTTTTCATTATAAGTGAAGATTTCTTTTCCTGTCTCTCTCTCTTTTTTTTTTTTTTTAATGTATTCAGCCTTTGACAAGGAGAGATAGTCCTGTCTGTAGATTACTACCTGCATGCTATGTCAAATTTGCTGCTTTGCAACAAGATCCCTGTGAGCAGAACAGCTTAATTATAAAAGGGAATTATTTAGGGTTGAATCCATAAAGGAAATTAAAGCATCAAGCTTGACTCTTGCATTCAAGACATAAAGCCCAAACATCTCCCTAGGACATTCCCATCCTGCTTTTCCTAAACTGAAGATCTGCAGGCGATGTGACTCATGATGCAGAGGTTCCCCAGGAGTCTCAGATTTCCTTTGGAGTATTGATGAAACCATCTTCGTCTTGATAAAACTGATCTGTTGCATCTGTCAGATGCCTAATCCCTCTCAGAATCACAAACTGAGATTTGTTAAGCCTGTTATTTATGCCAGGACTGACGGGAACAAAATCTCGTGTAGGATGTGGATTTATTGATTTTTGACTGCCCAGGGACCTCAATGCTGTAATTCCTACCACCTTCAGGTTTGTTCTAATCATCAGCAAATGAGCTATTTCTATGTGTCAGGAGGTAAATATCTTTGAATTTCCTTTAGTGAACTACCTTGACTTTGTGCAGAATAAATGAAGTTTCTTTGAGTTATCAAGTAAACAGTACTAACATGGCAGTGTAGCCTAATGGTTGAGGAAAGGAAGCTTGGAAAGGAAGATTAAGAGCTGCACTGTGTTCCAGTGCCCTCTAAATTGTTTTATCTAACATATATTGAAAGAATTGCTGTAAAATAGACTTTTCAAATTATAGCACATGATTAAGATGTCACTTTAGGGCTAACATTCTGTCTGGAAAGAATTTTTTGACTGAGGTATCATTTGTACATTCTTGAACACCAACAAATGATCCTGAACAAGATCTCCATGATCACTTTAAAATATCAGTTAAGAAAATAAGATGTAAAATTTCAAGAACGCAGTGATGTTGGTTATTTTTTTTTTGCTGAGACATGGGCCTTTGGAGCTCATGTTACTTGACATCAGAATTGAAGAACAGCTGGAAATAACACTGTCCTTTAACACTTTAGTCTATCCTCTACAATACTAAAAAAAATTTTAAACTCAGGCTTTTCTCTTATATATTTATTTTATTTTAAGATCTCTCATATTACTGGTCCCAGATAATTAAGTGTAGCATAAAATTCTTTAGATTATTCTACTGTGAGACAGGTGAGCTGGCAAAGCTGGAAATTACACTAACATGAGCCTCTGAAATCCCAATTTAAGCAACAAAGCTGCTTCTGTTCTGGCTCACTCGTCCTCTGGGAAATTTTAGCTAGAGTCTTGAATCTATGAAAATAATGTCTCCACCTCAGAGAACAGTCTGTACAGACTCAGTTTAGCCATTAGTTTCCCTGGAAACTTAGCAGAGACACCAGAGCAAAGTGGTTTTGCTAGGAAGTACTGCTCAGGAGCTGGAATCCTGCTGTCTGCACAGTGCTTACCATCTGTAGGTTAGTACTAGGGTTCCTTTGGGAGCTCCATCTGCTTTTACTACTTTCAGTGACTCATAGCTACACAATACTCCATATTTTTAACATTAAGGTTTCCATCTGGAGATCATTGACTGAAATAAAAAAAAAAAGAATAAGTGTGGCATATGCAGATATTATATACATTACTGATTTATTAAAACAACTACGGCAAAGAACTGATGATCTACTTGGGGGAAAAAGAGCAACCACTACTTTGCTCAAACACTTCTGTTCTGCCATCACTCCCAATTTATCTGCCTGCTTACCATATTCTAAAATCTCTCTTTCTTTCTGAAGGAATTGGTACTTACTTTCCCTTTTTCTGCAGGGCTTCTGGTTTTGCATTTTACATTTCTTCTACTTTGTCGCTTTATACAATAGCTTACAGCATTATTATCAGTGTCACCTCATACAATGAACTTTTGTCATCATTTCTGTTCCTTTTCTAGGCTTTGATATGTTAATCTATCCACATTTAATTTTTATCTTAAGCAGTCAGTTACTGATATCAGGAAAATTCCTGGGTGACACTGAGATCATGGCAAGAAGAGTAGTAAAGCTGATCCAAAGTGAAACTACTAAGACTACTCTTCTTCCAGTTTTAACTTTAAAAAATACCTGCAGACTTACATGGGAATCAAAATGAAAGACATATATCCCATGGGTCCACAAGAAATCTCTGGAATGTTAGCTTAGATTTTTTTTTGCTTGCACATTTGTAAAAAAATGGAAAAGTTCCTACTGAAAATCTGCAGTGATCTGCTTTTAATAGTAACAATAATGAAAATAATAATTTTAAAACCTCAAGAAGATGAGATAACATTGATTGCTTATCCTTTTCTAGGTTTCTACCACAGCTATGGTTATTTCTATTTTATTTACAGGTGGAAGCAACTGAATCTACTGTAATCTTTGTAATTATTTTCTTCTTCAAACCTGGTGGCGCATCTGCACGAATGTGAAGTGACCAGCATGAAGAGATGTAGCTGGAACCTGATGAGAAATGTAATCCCAGAAAAGCCCCCCAATCTACATAAATTAACACAATTAAGGCTCATCAAACACTCCTTTGGACCCGCTGTCAAAGCAGATAAACAACCATCCAGCAGTGTGTGAATGTGTAATCAGATAGAGTCTGGAATTCACTGAGACATGTGGTTATACCTCGGACACAACGTCAAAATAATTATTTTGCTTTATATTCTTGTGTTTCTTATACTCCTGCCTGCAGCTCAATAATTTATCCATCACACATTTAGAAGAACACAAGGTAAACAGCAAAAAAACAGCACATAGAAACTAGCATGGCTCTCCACAGTGGGAATTTAAGCCCCAAAATAAAATAAACTGTATTTAAAAGCTGCTAGGGAATATAACTATGATTCAGTTGGACAGATATTATTAACTTCATGGAATATTAATAAGATATTCCATTTTTATAACTCCTGTTCCATCCCAAAGTCTCCTGAGGTATTTTTTAATGAGTTTGTAATGATAATATTAAATGCAGGTACTTCTAGGATAAACATCCATCAGAAATTATTAATAAATTTATCATTTAAAAGCTGGGAAAGAAAACTTTGCCACCTAATTCAATAAACTGAAATACATTGAGGATACCATGCATGTTTCTAAACCTTCCTCATGCAGTCATTCAAAAGTCATGCAATATGATAAAAGCACAAAGCCTATGGCTGTGTTAAAAAATCATGGAATTCTTTAGGTAGGAAAAGACCTTTAAGATCACTGAGTCCAGCTGTTAACCCAGCACTGCCAAGTCCACCACTAAACCATGACCTTAAGCATCACATCTACATGTCTACACCTCCAGGCATGGTGACTCCACCACTTCCCTGGGCTGCCTCTTCCTGTGCTTGACAATACTTTCAGTGTAGAAGTTTTCCCTAATATCTAACCTGAGAGGAGACCTTATTGCCCTCTACAACTACCTAAAAGGAGGCTGTAGTGAGGCTGGTGCTGGTCTCTTCTCTCTAATTACTAATGATAGGACAAGGGGAAATGGCCTCAAGTTGCGTCAGGGTAAGTTTGGATATTCAGAGGAAGTTCTTTACTGAACGAGTGGTGAGGCACTGGAACAGGCTGCCCAGGGAGGTGGTGGAGTCACCAACCCTGGAGGTGTTTAAAAAAAAAGTAGATCTAGCACTTGAGGCTATGGTGTAGTGGTTAGGTATGCTGGGATGAAGGTTGGACTAGATGATCTTCAGAGGTCCCTTCCAACTCCTAACATTCTGTGATTCTGTAAACCTCTCTTGGCATAACTTGAGGCCATTTCCTCTTGTCCTGTCGCTTGTTACTCAGGAGAACAGACCGACCCCCACCTCCCTATGACCTCCTTTCAAGCAGTTGTAAGAAAACAAAAAGGTCTCCCATGAGCCTCCTTTTGGACCGGACTATTACTTATTTCTTCTTATGTTCTCATTGTTACTCCTTTTCTCATCCTAACTTACATGCGGAGCAAAAAGTCACATGATCTGTAGCCATACAGCATAACAGGAAAGTCTCCCCTTCTCATCTTTTCACATTTTAATTTTCTTATGATGTTTTCTTTCACTAATCAACCAGTTTTCCTGAGCTGTACGAGGAAACATGGTAGAAAAACATGGTGACAGGCCAGGGAAAACTATTTTTCAGATTTTTTTTTTTTTAACATTTTAAAAAGAATAAAGCATTTCCTTTTCTCTTGCATCCCTTTGAACATCCTTTTAGTCTAATAACAAGCCTTGTATCTTATTTAGAAATGACAGAGAAAGCTTAAATTTCTTAGGGATTAAACTGACAGGGTCCAGGGACTTCAAGGTGGTCTGTTGAATGTAGGACACAATTTACAGTTATTTTTGCTTTTCTAATGCATACCTACACACATGAACCAACTGGATGTAGTACATTACATTGCATTTTTGCATTTAGCTGGTAAATACATCTCTTCTAAGGATCTAAACCTCTTGAGTAAAAATACTTTTATGTCATGTTGGTCTAAATCAGATAATCAGTTAAGTTTTGATTTGAAACATTGGACTTAAGTTTCTTCTCCTTCCATCCCTTGCACGTTTTTGAAAATCTCAAAGAGTTTTGAAGTACATAAAAGAAAGTCCATTGAGGTAGAAGAAGAAGAGCCTTACTGGTTTTTGCAGTAGTAAAGAATCTGTTGGGGTTTTTTTTAACAGCTTTAGTGTGGTTTACTAGAATTGCCATAGCCTTTTGCACTTTTTTCTTGGAATTACTAGAATGGCACTTTGAAACTCAAGGGTATCAGATGGCTGATCACAGAATCATAGAATGGTTTGGCTTGGAAGGTCATCTAGTTTTAACCCCTTTCCAACACCATTCAGTAGACCAGGTTGCTCAAAGCCCCATCCAACTTGGCCTTGAACACTTCCAGGGAAGAGACATCCACAGCTTCTCTGGGAAACTTGTGCCAAAGTCTTATCACTCTCACAATAAAAAGTATATTGCTAATATCTAATTTAAATATACCCTCTTTCAGTTTGAAGCCATTATCCCTTGTGCTATCACTACAGGCTGTAGTGATAGATTATTGGATGAAAGATTTCAAGTGGAGTCTCACCAGAGTGCAGCAGAGGGGAAGAAACACATCCCTTGACCTGCTGGCCACACTTACATTGATATAGCCCAGGATACAATTGGCTTTCTGGGCTCCCAGCATAGATAGCTGGCTCATATTCAGTTTTTCATTCACCAGCACCCCCAAGTCCTTCTCCTCAGGGCTGCTCTCAATCTATCCACCACCCAGTCTGTACTGATACTGGAGATTGTGCAGGACTTTATACTTGGCCTTGCTGAACTTCAAGAGGTTCATATGGGCTATCATGGGTTTGAGTCTGTCGGGGTTTCAGAAAGAGAGGTAAAGCTGTGTGGAATGACTTCTGCAAAACTTTGAGCGCCTCCCACACCTCAGGTAGGAGTTGGATCCTTGATGGTAGTGCCTCTGCCATCAAGGTATTTAACAGGTGAACCCATTGTTCTCTATCTCTTTTGGTTTTGTCTTGATCTGGTTTTGTGTTGGGGAGTTGGGTTTTTTTCATGCTGGAGGAGGGGGAGGTGAGAGGAGAACAAAGGAATGTGGTCCTAAGAAGAAAGAGGGGGAGAGGGGTCCTGGAGAAGGAAAGGGAGAAGACAATCGAAGTAGGACCTCTCTCTGAGCCCTGTGGTGCTTGAGATGGCAGGAAGGGGACTGCTTGCCAGCTGAGGGGACTGATGGCAGCGAGGAAATTCAGGATGTGTCAGTACATGCAGACCCCCATGCCAGAAGAGAGAGAGAAACAGCACCAGCAGTGGATGTGCCCAAAGTGACCCATGGCCCCGATGGACTCATGAAGAGGAAGAGGATTGCCTCATGTGAGGTGGACACCACACGGCAGGAAGGAGAGACTGCAAGGAGCCCTCTTTCTCAAGGAGAAGCTACCATAGACAATGAGTAATGGCCAGATGGAGTGCAACCCCCACTCCTTTTCCCTTCTTGCACCAATGAGGAAGGAAGAGGTAACCAGGAAGGTGGGAAGGGTGTGTGTGTGGGGAAGTATATTTAAGATGGGGTTGTATTTATTTGTGTATTCCTCTAACTATCCTACTTCCATAACCAGTGATGGTAAATCAAATCTATGTTTTGTTCCCAAGTCTCTCTGGTTTTTTATCCTTCATCTTAAATGGTAGATTATTACCCTCCCTATCCTTAATTTCCATGCTTGAGCCTTTGAGATTTCTCCCTCCACATGCCTGTGGAGATGGGGCTGGTGACAGGAGTGAGCTGGAGGCTATGTGGTTCTTTGTTCCCAGCCCAGGCAGTCAGCTTGAATCATGACATGGGCCCACTTCTCCAGCCTGTCAGCGTCACTTCGGATCTCTTCCTCCACACATATCAACTCAACTTGGTGTCATCTACAAATTTTCTGAGGATGCACTCAAGTCCACTGTCTTCGTCATTACTAAAGATATTGAACTGTATTGGTCCCAGTACAGATCCCTGAGGGACACCGCTTATTACTCATCTCCATTTGGAGATTACCAATATTCCTTTGGGCACTGATCTCCCTTTAGACAGATAAAGCGATCTACATAGATGTTACCCAAAACGTCAACACATATTAGAGTCTACTTGTGAAATAAAGCTCACTGTGCGCTCAGGAGAGATCACAGTGAAGAAAGAGTAACTCCATCTACACCAGCAGCAGGGTACACAAATTTGAAATCGATTGTGGGAGGAATGGGGTGGCGAAAAAGAGCGTGTATTGATTCATTAAAAAAAAGACTGAAAAAAAAGAGATTAAAGAAACTGATTACATTCTTTTAGATGACTGCCATAGTGAGTGCCACAGTGAGAGACTGAAAAGCATATGCTGAAGTAAAACTTTCAAATCATACTATTTCGATCAGACCTCATACCCCTGTTTTTAGCCTTAAAACATGAAATAATGCTTTAGTCCTGTAGAAAACTATCATGTTGAAAATCGTGCAGAGTAAAGCCCTTGTTTATTCAGCAAGGTTGGTAGAAATAAGAAGTCCTATAAACAAGAACAGTTTCATTTGTTCTGTGAAGGCCTTCCCAAAGAAGGAGCTAGTATCAGCTAGATAGCATATCAGTTGGTTTTGCCAATAAGAAGTTCAAGATAATTCTGGTGTGACAGTTTTCTTGTGTAAAACCTTCTGCATTATAATCTGCAGACTCTATGATTTATCTTACACACACCACATTTTTATCAAGCCTCCAGGTTATTGTTTACCGTTTGAGTATTTTTCATAGAATCATAGAATGGCCTAGGCTGGAAGGGACCTTAGAGATCATTTTAATCCAGCTTCCCTGTCGCCAGACACGCCACCTCTCAACTAGATCAGGCAATTTTTTAACCAGGCTCTGCACATTTCTGAATGACATGTCATTTCACAGTAAAAGTAAGATGTTAAACCAAACTATTAGACATGTTTAAGTTTTCTATCACACTCGACTTCTTCTCCCTTCCCACTCCCTGAACTAAAACTATTTTGCACATTAACAATTCCTGATTAATAAATCTGTGCTCACAAAACTTTGCCCCCACACTGCTGCTAGATCAATGGGTGTCTGCCATTTATGTAACTTTCCTGAAAGATGTTCATTATAAAGCTAGAAGTGACCTACTTTCTTATGAGATACCCTCAATGTCTAAAACAAGAGAGCACCAAGGAGGCCACAGTGCAACAGATACAAAAGGCAGGTGAAAGGGTTGGATTAATATGATAGAAAAAATACTTCCGTGACATTTTTTCCCATTTTTTTAATGATGCCTTCATGAGGTTTTAGGTATTGAATCAGTGTCAGTTTACTGAACTGCAGCCTCAGCTCTGGAACAAGTTGCATTTTGGTTCACTGCATTATATGTAGGAAAGATCCCCTGTAATTCAGCATCAGGTAATATCCTTCCCAGATGAAAACCTAAAAAGCTTTGCAAAAGCACATCCAATAATATCAAAGCCAAATTTCACTGATCAATTCTCACTGCTTTCTTTATAAAGTGACCATTCAGTGTCACGTATCAAAGCATACAGTTGACTGCTTTATATAAAATAAAGTAAGAATAGAGGGTATATTGCTGTTAAGGTTTTACATATTTCTGATGTACAGCTGACTTTAAAAAAAAAACAAAACAAAACACACAAAACACCAAAACCTACTCAGAGACAGACCTTTCTGCCCCAAGTTTCCCAAAAATTCCTTGATATTATTTATAGAAAGTTGGTGCAAAAGGGTTATGAGTAAGTATCAGAAGACTTTCTTACTTACGTTATTAATATTACTATTATGGTTAATTTATTGATATAGGTCATGGATGCCTCAGCTACCCTATTGTTCCACACAATTTAGAAGCACATAAAATAAGGCCAACAGGGATACAAAGTACAGTGAAAGGATCAGAACAATACACCTCAAATTTTGGAGCCAGCACTGTCTTTTATACAATAAATATCTACCTACATTTTAGCAGACAAATGACTAAGATGTCACCGAAGAGATGTCATTATGAGGTGTTCTACTTTGCTATTTCATACTTTAACATATCTGGCATTTTTCTATTTTAAAGAACACTCAGCTGTGTAATCTGAATAGTGCAGTCCCCTTACCTTTTATGTAACATTACACCTTAAAAATTTAAGTTCTATTCATAACGCATTTGCAGAGCATTGAATGACAAAAGATAATTAGCTGAATGTGTCTGAAGATACCAAACTGTGAAAATTAGGAACTACAGTTAAATCTTATCCAGATATTGGACTGATTTTATTAAACCACTTATTACAAAGCTAGCAAAGGGCTACAATGACATAGCATCTTGAAGCATATCTCTTTAGTGACCTTAACCTTCCTAGCAATGTGCCAGATGATTTTAAAAGAGAATAATCTATACTTTAAAACAGATCTTCTCATAACAGATGCTGTTTCTCAGAGTTATCATTTGACCACTGAGAACTAGTACAAGAAAAACAATAATTGTCCAGTCCTGCAGAAATAGTAATTTTCGTATTGTCATTTCCTACTTCTAGTGTCAATAACCATATATAAAGTGAAAACAACTCCCTTTTACAGGAGTAGAGTAGAAAATAAGTCACGTACAAGAGGAGATGAGAACAACCTGTCTTGATGAACAGTGTTCCTCTGCAGCACAAAACCAGGAACCAGGAATAGCCAGCAGCACAGGGAACAATGCTGAACAGCCCATCACAATCCTCCCAGCACAACAAACACTAAAACCCGGAAAAAGAGCTGCCCTGCTCTCATCCAGGGATCCAGAGCAAGACGACCTCTCCTGTCAAACGTTGCTCCTGTGCAGTGCAAAAACAGGAGGCAGGAATACCAGCAGCACAGGGAGAGCCGACAAACAGCCCAAGGCAATCCTCCCAGCACAGCAGGCACTGATAGCTCCAAGGCTCTTCTTAGGGGCCCTTTTATACTGAGTGTCATGGGCAGGAACACTGTGATTGGTCCATTTGGGTCACCTGACCCATCCTCTGCTCCCCATAGGCACAGCTGCCCCTCCTCCCCCATTGCGGTTTCCCTGTGGGCCAGCAGCTGCAGGAAAAATTTTGTCCTGGTGCTCTCAAACCAGGACAGTCTCTAATACTAAATAATCTTTCAAAATGCAAATTTATACATGATTTACTCTGGAATAAGTTATTGAAATCTCTATTAGATGAGAGGCCGGGCTGTGTGACTCTGGTCTAAAGGACACTGAGTTTAATCCCCACCACCAGCTTTGTGGTTGATGCCCCAAGACTGTTGGTGTTTAAGAGAAATTTGGACAATGCCCTTAACAACATGCTTTAACTTTTGTTCATCCCTAAAGTGGTCGGGCAGTTGGGCCAGATGTTCATTGTAGATCTTTTCCAACTGAAAGATTCTGCTCTGTAACTTCATTACCCCAGTCCCTGCCCCGAGCTTCAGGGGCTTGAGAGATGTGGGAAGAGAGATTGCTATTGAAATCTGTGATGAACAGACTTCTTCGAACATGACTGCATCCCTACACCTAATGCTGTGTTAGACTGAGAATTCATATTGATTCCTATTGAATGCCACCTAGTGAACTGCAAACTGTACCTCTTGTAGAACACAAACAAAAACATTAATTGGATGAAATGCATTTTGACATAGGAGGCTTGGTGAAATCAAGTCTTCTATCACACAGTGAAAGGATCCAAACAGCAACTCAGGGGTACTATTGGTCATGAAGAGAACCCTGAAGGTGAACAGCTTATTATATACCAAGGATTTGCAATTTCACTGTTTCCACATGCTAAGTCTGGAAACTTTCAGTAATTCAATCGAGATGATGGGGTCAACTTTTAAAGCTGAGACACAAATCCTCTTATATCTTCCTGAGATTTCACAATCCATTCTTTTGAACACAGAGTGCTTCTTTAAATAAACAACCAACCCCAGAAAAAGATATTGCCTTCTATTCAGAAAATACAAATCTAACAGAGCCTAATCTTTCCAGCATTTAACTATTTTAATAGTGTCAAGGGAGGTGTGTGTGTGTGTGTGTGTTCAGTTTTGCTGAAGAGAAAGAAATGATATATGATAAATAGACACTCAGTGCTTCTCACAGGGAGGATGGGTAGTGAATGGTAACACTGGAATTCACAGCACTGAATTCACATCAGTGGAAGCTGACAGATAAAACCGGGGGTGACTTTAATTTAAAGCTATTAAACTGAACCATAAAACAATGTTATCATTTGGGAAATTGTTTCTGAAATGTGCACAGCTTCGCTGGAGGTTAGGGATGCTTGGATCTCAAGTTTCAAAATGTGGAAGTCTGAGCTCTCTAGGTGTCTGTGAAAGCTCCGTCTGCATGTCTCAAAGAGTGACAATTCACTGAAACCCTGATGGCACTTCTCGTGCCTGTGATGAGTCCTTTGCATTCCTACTTCATTCTCCCTTGAGTATCTTCCCTGAGACGCTACAGGCATGTCCAAGCGTTGCGGGTTTGCCCCTTGCCAAAATACATAGATCATGCCTGGCAGTGCCTCAGTCTTTCTTTTCATGCTTCCCACTAGCCACAGGCAAATTTAGTGTTTCACTTTAATGAGGAAAATACCTCTCTTCTTAAGAAGATGAGCAAGGGAGTCATTGTCTCTCTCTGTTGACTTACTTGAAATATTTGCTTGCACAGAAGTCCTGCTCTCTGTGAAATGCACCTGACTCCACTTTAAACACTGTGTAATCTCAAAGTACAAAGTAATGGGTTTTATTGAAAAAAAAAAATGGGAAAGATTACAGTTTTGTTTATAAAGTTGGAAACACATTTACATAAGAAATACATAAAAAGAAGTATTCTGTGCATACTGATACAGTAGTCTACTTATAGTTGTGATTTTAGGCTTTTTCTGATGTGTCTAGCAGGAAGTTAAAGATCTTGCTTGGAAGGGCTTTACTACCAAATAAAAAAGAGCAAGGTTTTTCAGGGTAATTTTCAATCTCTAAATTTCCATCCTTGGGTTTTGTCTCATAGTTTTATCTTGCTTGCTGTCGAACGTAAATTAAATTTCAGAGCACATCTCATTTTTCTATTAATATCGGGGATCTTTGTTATTGTGAATCTTTTTTTCTTGTTGTGCAGTGTCTAACTCTAGAACTTATCTGGGAGTGAATATCTTACAGCAGTAGAGAGAGGCCTTAAAGTGCTGCTTCTCGTACACTTCATCTAATTCTTTCAAACAGGAAGTTGATTCATAATTTTTACACTGTAATTCAGCATAAGCCTTTTGTGGAAGTAAGTCAATTTTGCAGACTGTGCTTGATAAGGTGTCATGCAACAGTTGGTCTTTTGGTTTAAGAAAACTTTATATGTGATGAAACACTACACTTAAACACATGCTTTCATTTGCAAGGTTTTACTCATTTAGAGAGTACAACTGTGACCATCACATCCCAGCAGAGACAAATAAGTACTCTCTGTTGGTTATTTTGCATCTACTCTGACACACTCATGTACACACCTGAACTTGGCACACTACAGAGGAGCCTTCAGGCTGTTGTAACTTATGTTTGTGAGCACATGGGTGCTGGGATGGGACCAGAATTTAATTAGTACAGTATAAGTGGTAACAGAACTAATTATACTTAGTGTTATTAGTGCAGAAATCTAGTGACCACTGAAGGTGATTCAAACAGAAGTCCATGTTTGCAACAATGCTCTGTATAGCTAACTCGCACATTGCTACCTGTAATGATTAAATATTGAACACGAAATGTTTTGTCATTAGATTTTTCTGATGCCTAATAAGGCTCGAGGTCTGGTATCATTGAATACTAGAATCATAGAATTGTCAGGGTTGGAAGGGACCTTAAAGATCATCTAGTTCCAACCCCCTGCCATGGGCAGGGACACCCCCCACTAGATCAGGCTGCCCAGAGCCCCATCCAGCCTGGCCTTAAAAACTTCCAGGGATGGGGCTTCCAACCTCATGGGGAAGAACTTCCTCCTAATGTCCAATCTGAACCAACCCATCTCTAGCTTTAATCCATTCCCTCTAGTCTTATCACTGCCTGACATTCTAAAAAGCCCCTCAGCAGCTTTCTACCTTTTTAAAGGTCTCTGTGGGCAAGAAATCTGCATGGGACTGGCTGGTGATACGATGGAGGAGCTGTGAGAGAACCAAGACACTTGGGTTTCTCCTTCCACATTGTTGTGCATTAATGTTCACATTAAGGTTTTAGTGAGGAATGTGTCAGACACCACAAGGGAATATGGGGAACGGGCACTGGAAAGATGAAGCGGATGAATGAATGGGCAGAAATATAGAGGGACTACCTGCTGGGGTATATTGCTCTGAAAGAAGCAGACATTTCTGAGGGATTGCACTTGTGAACTTGCTGGGGATAAGACATCAAAACTGAATTCACATTATTTTTCCCTCAGTGAATCTTTATGATGTGGTAGAGCTGAGCCAATTTGCATTTTTCATTAGCTCAGTGTCAGGTAATACTGCGTACAGTGGAATGACCTTCAACAATAATATTCTCTGTCCAGGCAGAAAACCTGAGCAGTACACATTTTGAGTACTGTACCTTTTTATCCCAGAACAATTTCATTGTGCCTGGTTTTGAAGCTTCTGCACTGAGGGCACATGCAGGAGAGCCCTCATGATGTTAGGAGCTCTGACAAAGTTATTTTCCGCTACACGGGTCATCCCTGCTCAACTTTTAGATAAAGTTCTTCAGTATCTATTATTTTTATCCATGCCTTTAAGTAAAGTAAGTAGAACATATCTGCAAGAGATGTAGGAAGAGGGCCCTCAGTGTTTGTGACTACTGAGATTGTGCAGACAAGATGTTAGATACTTGGTGGAAAACACTGAGATCCTTGTCCTAGTCCAAGGTTAGGTTTTCTTTTGTGCTGTTTTTGTTTGTTTGTTTTCTAATTAAATGAACTGCAGCCTGAAGAAATTATTTCTTGATATATAATCCTTCCTGTGTAGAGGTCATGTCTTTCAATATATGTTTTTGGGGAGTAGGAGCACAAGCAAATGGATAAGCCTCAAAATTGTTAATTTGGCTACAGAATCATTTAAAGCTTCATGTTTCTGCAGTGTTAAGAGCTCCAATTGTGAAAGACTGAATTAAACAGGGATAATATAAAATTAGGAAAAAGGTGAACAAATGTAAATTTACAAATTGATTAATCATTTTTCTTCACTCCCCCACAACCCATTACATTTAAACCCATACCTTCAAAAGCATTTTAGGCAGGAAATAAAATGTGTAGCAAACACCTCCTCATATCATTACTTAAAAAATCTTCCTGATAAACATTTGTGTTGCCATATTTTAATACGAAAATAGCTGCATATGGAACACTGTCAATGTCAGAACACTTTTATCATCTAAATAATTTAATTACATCCCATAGAAAAAATCTTTTAGGTTTGTTATTTTAAACACACTCTTCCTATGTGTTTGTCCTCTTTGTTTGGTGGATTTTTTTTCCTTTAAGGGCTTCATGGTATTTTAAATATCCTAATGGCTTCTGATGAAGAGCAGAGCAATCTGCATTAGGCTGGTGTGAGCTCTATTTCCTTTAATGGAAGCTCTTACTATTTAAAAGTCAAGGTTACTATTTCAAGTTTGTTTTTTATGCTGGCTACAGTTGACTCCAATGGGATTTTGGTGACAGAGACCTTAGTAAGTCCTTATGGTCCTTCTACAGACAGACTTTTTACATTAATTACCCTGCATGTGACCCCCTTCTTGACATCTAGCTTTCTCATAGCGTAGATGACTTGGCAGAGAAAAAATCTCCTTATGGACATGTTAATATTAAATGTCCATTCCTCTGAAGCTTCATAAAACAAAGCGCAAAACTGCCCTGTGTGCCATCTAAGAAAGAACATGGGACAGAGAATCATAGAATCATAGAATGGCCTAGGCTGGAAGGGACCTCAGAGATCATCTTGTGCAACCTCCCTGGTTTGGGCAGGGACGCCACCTCTCACTAGAGCAGGCAACACATGGGGACGGAGCAGGAATCGAACATGTGACCTTGGTGTTGGCCCTTGTTGTCAGCACCGCGCTCAAACCACAAATCCCCTGAGATATTAAATACAATTGTGTTCAATTAACCATGTCTCTAAAGACCTTGCATGCAAAGTACAGCACAAGAGAAAAGAATTGGAAGATTGAAAAGGTGGAGAGCTTAAATAATCAGCCAGAAGATGCTGATTTTACTGTTGTGTCAGCACACTGTCAGCATACAATTAAAGCTTTTTTAACTGTAGTTACCGCAGCAAAATGTTTCTCATGCTCCAGCCGCAGGAGGTAGGAACTATTTTGCCATTACCTGTTATGATTGGGCAGACTATTACATCAGTGTTAATATTAATTATAATATTCTTTTGAACTGCTAGGTATTGGCAGCTGATAAAATGTTATTGTGGTGGGTCTAGTTATCTGATCTGGGATACCATGTTGCACATTACAAAGGTTCAAAACAAGTGAGGCCAATGAGATCCTGAGTGTATTAGAAATAAAACCACTACCAAAAAATCCCATGTGCGTCATTATAAAATCATCTGCCAAGCTGCTTCATTCAACTTTTAATAGGCAGAACAGAGCCTAGCAATTAATGTCACTATCTGTTATTTTCTTTGTAAATGATGTGGTTTTTTTCTTCACATAGTCCCTGCCTTGCGCTAACCTACTTCAGTGATAGTTAAATCCCTTTCCACTGGGATAAAGTTCAATCCATTCCTTTGACTGTTAAGAAATGTCATGAATGTGTCCTGCATCTCACAAGCACACTGAGATGTTGTCATCACAAGTTCACTTAAAACTAGGGCTGTGTAAGTAAATAAAACTGGTACTTGCCATGAGGTGCTCTGATAAGGGTCCTATTCACCTGGCTTAAATTAGTTAAGGGAAAAGCAACTGATGTGATCTACCTGGACTTGTGCAAAGTGTTTTGTCTGCCCCATATATCCTTGTGTCTAAACTGGAGAGACATGGATTTGATGGAGGGACCACTTAATGGATAAGGAATTGGTTGTATGGTTGCACTCAGAGAGTTTTGGTAAATGGTTCAATGTTCAAGTGGAGACCAGAGATGAGTGGTGTTCCTCAGGGATCACTATTGGAACCGGTGCTGTTTAACATCTTTGTAGGTGACATGGACAGTAGGATTGAGTGCACCCTCAGCAAGTTTGCTGATGTGCTGTGTGGTGCAGTCAACAAACTGGAGGGAAGGGCCTTGACACACTCAAGAGGTGGGCCCGTGTCAACCTCATGTGGCAAAGCACAAGGTCCTGTGCACGGGTCTGGGCAATCCCAAGCACAAACACAGGCTAGGCAATGAGAGGATTGGGAGCATCACTTCAGAAAAGACTTGGGGTGTTGGTGGATGAAAAGTGGAACATGAGCCAGCAATGTGTGCCCACAGTGCAGAAAGCCAGCCACATCCTGGGCTACATCAAAAGAGCTCCTCTGCTCTGATGAGACCCCACCTGCATTTCTGTGTTCAGCCCTCCAGCTTAAGAAACACATGAACCTGTTTGAGCAGTTCCAGACAAGGCCACTAAGATGATCAGATGGTGGAAGCACCTCCCCTACGAGGACAGGCCGAGAGGATTGAGGCCGTTCAGCCTGGAGAAAAGAAGGCTCCAAGAAGACTTTATAGTGGCCTTCTAATGCTATAAAGAAGTGGAGAGACTCTTTATCAGAAAGTGTAGTGATAGGACAAGGGGTAATGGTTTCTAACTGAAAGAGGGTAGATTTAGATTAGCTGTAAGGAAGTTCTTCACTGTATGGATCGTGAGACACTAGAATAAGCTGCCCAGAGGTTGTGGATGACCCCTCACTGGAAATGTTCAAGACACACTGTTTTCCAAGACACTAGATTTTCATCTGGAGAAGTGAGTTTTCATGAATGAACATGGGTTAAGACACAGTCAGCTGCCTCTATACTGGCTTATTCAAGATCTTGCTGGTGTACGTGTTGAGTTCCTTATTAAGATGTATCTAAGACTACAGATGGATAAGTCAAGATGATTAAGCTTGAGAATTTCATCTAAACCTGATCTATAGCTATTTCATCTCAGCACATGTTGGAGATTGAACTGAATGGCAGTTAAAATTTTAGAGCGAGAATGTGGAAATAACATGGCAAATCAGAAGGTACAATCAAAGACAAAGTGAAGATTTAATCTATTTCTGAACAAAAATAAGTATTATCTCCTGCATGTATTGAAATTCCATCTATGCTAGATGTTCCTCTAGTTACCAGAAAGACCACTTTATTCTTCATTTTATAACCAGCAGATTGTGACAATGCTCTTGTACTTAAAAGATACTCTGCTGTATCATGTTCTGCATACAATGGCTCAGATCTCAAATGATTTTAGAAACTGAAACTACAACAGACTGCATGTCAGCTTTCTTCCTAAAAGTCTCATGGGGTCTGCCTATTTCAGAAAATCCTTTTCTCTGTGTCACAGTACAATTAGCTAAGCAGGTTATTATGAAATCTCTCGTGGTTACGAATAAGAGGCATTAAATGGTGAGATATTTTGTACATCTCTGTTTCAATCCAATAGCTCTTATTTCATCGTATCATTACTCACATTTTGGACCAAGGGAAATGACGGGTTTGGATTTTGAAAGCTGTAATGTACGGTTTCGATAGGGTGTATCCTCTCAGGATGGTCCTTTCTCACTGACTTTCTGTATCAATTGCCTTGACTTTTTGTTATAGCTACTGTACTGAAAGCCTCTGGCAGACATTTTGTTAATATTTCACTAAGATCAGGAAGGTCCATGATGATTATCTAAGCTTACATTCTGCGCAGCACTAATTTTTGCACACAATTATCCTAATGTTAACACTATAGAGAAATCTTTGCAAATTTAAGTGAACTATGGACAGGTAAAGAACATATCAGCTTCAGAACTGCATTAATAAATTCACCTGGCTTTGGACTGCACTTCCTCAGGACCATCATACAGGGAAGTGCTTGAGAGAGTCTAGAGCAGAGCCACAAAGATGGTGGAGGGAGTGGAACATCTCCCTGGTGAGGAAAGGCTGAAGGAGCTGGGGCTCTGCAGCTTGGAGAAGAGGAGGCTGAGGGGTGACCTCATAAATGTTTATAAATATGTCAAGGGTGAGTGTCAGGAGGATGGAGCCAGGCTCTTCTCAGGGATGACCAATGACAGGACAAGGGGCAATGGGTACAAGCCGGAACATAGGAGGTTCCACAAAAATATTAGGAAAAACTTTTTCCCTGTGCGGGTGCCAGAGCCCTGGCAACGCTGCCCGGGGAGGTTGTGGTGTCTCCTTCTCTGGAGACATTCAAAACCTGCCTGGACACGTTCCTGGGCGATCTACTGTAGGTGATCCTGCTCTGGCAGGGGGGCTGGACTAGACAATCTTTTGAGGTCCCTTTCATTCTGTGACTTTGTGATATAAAAACCATTTCCACATACTGCAAAAGCACTAGGTGAGTGTAGGGTTTGAAGATAGTAAGTCTAATAGGGGTGCATCTCAGGTAGGTTCTCATGCTAGGGAAAATTAACATGGCAACTCCTCTTGTATTAGAGGCATCCAACCCGCTTTAGCTTCCAAGCTACAAAGGAGTGCCATTATTACAGCAAACTGCTTATTTTGCAAAGACTGGGGAATGTTTATGCAAATGAAGTAACTTCTGCTGCTGTCCAGGTTGTTCTAATCTGCTGGTGGGAAAGTGGAAGCTGGAACAGAGGGCATGGCTAGAAACAATCATTACACTGCAACATAAGTACAAAGCAAATAATTCATTAAAGACCTCCACTTATAGATTTTTCCCTCTTTCCAAGCACAGAGCCAGCACCAGCTGTAACCCAATTAAACTCAACACTTCACAGGTGTTCAGTGGAATGATTATAACACAAAACCACTTTTCTCTTTACTTCTAAGTTTCACTCATGAAAAACAAAAAAACAAACAAATCCTAGAGGCTAAAGACTGAAGCTGTACAAGAGGAACTCCAAATATAGTTTTGGGGTTAATCAAAGCATCTTTGTAAACTGGCCCATTCCTCCTACTGCATTACTCTACAACTCTTAGAATTTAAGAAACCTTAGATTATGTATTTAACTTGAAGACGCACTGTGAAAGTAGAGCTCGTATTTAAAAAAGAACCATGGAGTTTGGTCAAACAACAAGACGGTAATTCACAAAACTCCTCTGTCATACAATAGTTTTTCTCCTCCTGTGCCAAAGTGACTGCAGATGCTGGAGTCCCTTTCTTGCCACTCCACACTTACAATCAATCAAGGAAACTCAAACTATTCTGTGGATGCTTCTTTACTTTTAGCTTTGGTTGCTTAGTTGGTTCTATGCATGCATTTCTTAGGTAGCTACTTGTTTACTGAATTTAACCTCATATATTGCATGTATTCCCTCACACATGTGGTCTCATGTGCTACTTGATTATACCTATTGGTCAGTTTTGGAGCTCAACAGTATAGCGTCTGCACATTATTGTGGGATGAATCTGTGTAGCATATTATCCTGGAGTCTTGGGTCTAGGAAAGAGTTTGGTGGGATCATACTATGGCTTATGCAAATAGAAATGAAAATCGGAAAGATTGCCTTGTAAAGCATAATTGCCAGTAGTCATTGGGTTGCAAAAACCACTAGTCTGGCTATAAAGCAGACATTTGACTTTTCTACCTGTGTGTCAAAGTCTAAGGCTGGGCCAGCTACTAAATTCTGACAGATGCTCTCTGTGGTCCACAAGATGTTAAGAGAATATGTTAATACACAAACCTACACTCTCCAAATGACAACAAGGTCCCAAGCAGAAAAGTCCCAGACAGGACTCAGTAGTAGACAGGAGTTTCCGAGCCCAGAGTCCCAACGGCAATCCACAAAACCAGAAAAGGAAGTATATGAGTGGCTCTGCCACTCCCATGCAGAGAGGCAGGGGAAGATGACCTGTCCCATCAACCAGTGCTTCTCTGCAGCACGAAAAGAGGAAACAGAACCAGCTGCAGCAAGTAACAAACAGCCCCAGGGCTCTTCTTAGGCGCCCTTAGACTGAGAACCATAGGCAGGAACACTGTGATTTGTCCCTTTGGGTCACCTGACTCATCCTCTCCTCCCATAGACACAGCTGCCCCTCCTCTTCCATTGTGATTGTCCCCAGTGCCAGGCAGCCCCAGAGAACTTTTACCCTGGGGCTCTCCTACCAGGTCACCGTGTCTGGCTAATAACCACTGAGACTGCTATAATCGCACCCTTGTACCACCTTGGGAAGCTTGAAGTCGTGGTATAAAGGAGTGCAGGAAAGAAATTCTGTGTTTGCTGATGTTTCTGCCTGTGATCTTTAGAAAGCATTCAAGTGAGAAGAGATGGAAGAACCTTTCCACCCAGCATATCTTAGGAGCCAAGTTACCCTTGGGAATTCACTGTCCCCTTTCAGTCAGTGGAGAGGGATAATCAATTACCTTGCCATAGATGCAGAGGATAAAACCTTAAAAAATCATATTTGGAGGGATGAACTTCACCTAATCTTAGACTTCAAAAAATTAGTTTCTGGGGTGATTTTTTCCATCTATCCTAGACAGCTATTTTCAAATGACTGAACTTCACTGACGGTAAGAGGGAGCCTGTGTGGCTTATATTAGATGCATTTTTGACGGCTTCAGTTAGAATCCAGGCCTTTGAGATAAATTTTATGGTACAGAGTATCTTTTTACGGATGTTCTCATTTAACCTCAAGTCTTTGGAATCAGTACAGGATTCTCTCACTGGGAGAAATGATTCGGCCAACATAGAAAGGTCAGTCTAGATGGTCGTGATAGTATCTTTACCTTCCTTAGCTTTAAATTTTATAAGGATTTGGAAGTACTCGTCCTTTGTTTCAAAAGAGCCATTGAGTCACTGACTGTAATTATAAAAGACATCACATTAAACAGAATTTATGGACTTTATCATCTAAGTTATTTTGCATACATGAAGACTTTACATATTCCACAAGAATTACAAGAAATCTCCCAATAAATATAGATTTTAACTACCTCTGTATAATAGTCAAGCCTTCAAATAAATTACAAACTAACATGATCTCTCTTATCCGGGAGCACAGAGTGCTCTTTTGTCTTACATTTGGGCTGTGCTTTGCACAATGAGAAATCCTAGGTGGTACCAGAACACAAACTAAGTACAAATGATAGTACATGAAGAGAATGAACTTTTCAGCCTTTTGATTTTTTTATGTCAGCACTCATTTCAGTCCAGGTACATAAATCAAATACGTTGCCACGTTGACTCTACTCTTTCATTTCTTACGGTTCCCATCATGTCGTGTAGTACTGTGCTATTTATTTACCAAAGAAGGAAAATTGTTCTTTTAAATTAAATCAAAAATATGATAGACTCATGGGTGAAAAGGAAGTAACAAATTAAGAAAACACGTTAGAATAAATTTTCATCAGATCTAGGTGCTAACCTGTTCCTTGGCAACGTAGACATTTGACAAGCTTTCTTTTAATGAAAACAGATAATTACGATTCAGAACCATTTATAAATGCTGTATTCATAAGAATCTTGATAAATAACACAAAACCTTTTAAAAAATTAATAAATTCACTTTAGACAGAGCTTTGCCAGCAGGTGATGGGGGGTGATTCTTCCCCTGCTACTAAGCATTGGTGAGATACACCTTGATTGCTGAGTCCTGTGCTGGGCTTCCCAGTAAAAAAGAGACAGACATACTGGAGTGAGCCCAGCAATGTTTCACAGAGATGGTTAAAGTATAGTTAGTCTCACCACACAGGAAAAATCTACCCAAAAAAGCAGTTCACAGGGAGACTGAAACATTACTTTCCAGTCTGTTCCTAACAGTGAGTAAATGTTCTACAGCGTATGCAATATTTCCAAAGTCACTCTTTCATCAGTTCTGTAACTACAACTTTGTTTAGAATGAAAAAGACACACTTTTGTACCTAATATATTCAGTCCTTTTCAAGTTTACTTGATATAAGGAAGGAAAGCAGCCCTGTTTAGGAGCTGAAGGCATGGCTAGCAGGTATCACTGTTTAAATAAGTGTAGCCTTGAGCCTCGTTTTGCATCAGCTAAGCAATTAGCCTTTCTTTTGCCTACTCCAGGTTCAAAGAATTCTAAACAGTGGTGTGCAGGGATTTCTCACAAGGCAATCCATTTTTTATAACATCTCGGGAATGCAATGTAGGAGAGATGTGGCAGAAGTTACAGCTCTGCAAACTCGCTCCATAAAGACCAGATGTTGGATCTACAGCTTTTGTTGCAGCACTTAAAATCTGCTTTTTCTCCAGCTAAAAATAAAAGCACAATAAATTTTATCAGGTAAGCGATGGAGAAAATGCTCAAAAATGAGCGTAATGATGAGAATGAGCGATACTGATACTGACACACCGGTGCAAGGAAATTCCTAAGTATCAATGTGCAAACGGAAGTGTCCCTATTTTCAGTTAAGTTTAAACCGTTACCTGATGAGCATAATTTAGTTAATGGATCAACGGAAGTCGTGTATTTGCACTATTCCTCTCCATAGAGCTTTCTTTTGCTCCATTTCAAAGTTCAAACTACTTGTCATGCTGATCTCTCACAGATGCTGCTGTATGCCTGTATGCATTCTGTACGTTTTCCAGTTTTACGGTTTTTTTACTTATGGAGAAGTAGTATTCAAGATGTGACCACTTTTAAGAAGCTACAGTGGCTTAATGACATTTTCTCTTTTATCTTCTATTACTTTCCTAATAACCTGACATTGTTCTTCTTTTTGGCAGATTAATATTTTCTCAGTTACCTCAACTCAGTTGTCCTGAGTGTTAATAAATCTCAGATTTGCATACCTTGGGGTGTTTTTTTTTCCTACAATGCTTTTCATTTATTAATATCTAACTTCTTTTTTTACTTTCTAGTCACTCAAACCCGTGACCTTCTTATGCCATTCTTACAATGAAAGTTCCCTTCTACTCCTTTGGGCTAAGCTAGAATCGTCAGTTATATTTATCAGCTCACTACACATATCCTTTCCTAGATTACCTTTGAACACATTGAAAGGTCCAGATTTTAGCACAGATCCTTTGGGATTATGTTGGCAACTTCCCTTCATTGTAAAAACTGTAATTATTTCATACCTTTTTTTCCTAATCAGTAGTTAATCCATGGGAAGAATTTTCTTTTTCTCCCATGACAATCCAGTTTCCTTTGAAGAGAGATGGTTTCAAAATCTCTTTGAAAATCCAAGTATACTATTTATATATGAGTTTAAGAAGTGTACTCTTAAAGAACATTTTTTATGTATAGAAAAGTGACTTTCATGTCCCTTTTTTTTTGGTGTGGCTTGATGCTTTGTTTGACATTTTGATAATATTTCTATGAAACTTCATGAATATTATAATGTCTGAGGAATAAAATGTCATTAATATTCTATGCAATATAATGAAATAGTTCATGATATATTTCAAGATAATTTCATGGGGAACATTTTAGTAATCTTAATCTTATATTTTATTTAACTTATGATTGGAATACTTCCTTGAATCTTTATGCAATATTCCATCAAAATTTAAAAAGATATTTCCTGGATATTTCATGAACTATTTCATAAATATTTTTATGATTTTTATTTTTTTTTTTTTACTCTATGGAACTCCTGTGTTTGGAAATACCTCTGTATAAGACACTTTATTTGAAGTATTCATAAAACATAATTGGCAACAATTCAGCATTACCGCTATTTATTTTTAAGTTAAAACATACAAATATTTAATGGAAATTACTCTCTATCTCCAGTTCTGTCTTTATCTTATTTATCTTTGCATTAAGTTTTAATGCATACTGCAGCTAAGAAAATAATTCAACAAAATCTCAAAACCCCTCATTATTTTCATCTGAACAGCTCCAGGTTTTCAGCAGTTTGTCTTCTACTAATTTACTGAAATGCAGCAGTAAAAGGTTCCTACTTAAACTTGAGAACATGAATATGATGATAGGACTAGAGGGAATGGATTGAAGCTGGAGATGGATGGGTTCAGATTGGACGTTGGGAAGAAGTTCTTCCCCATGAGGGTGGTGAGACCCTGGCACAGGTTGCCCAGAGAGGGGGTGGAAGCCCCATCCCTGGAAGTTTTTAAGGCCAGGCTGGATGGGGCTCTGAGCAGCCTGGTCTAGTGGGGGTTGGCAGGGGGTTGGAACTAGATGATCTTTAAGGTCCCTTCCAACCCTGACAATTCTATAATTCTGCAGTTCTATGATTTCTAAGTTTGCTTATCTGCTTAAGTTGCTGGCTTGGGTTTTGTCCAGGGATGAAGAGCAGACACCTCTGGAAAGGTTTCCAGAAGGAAAAGGTGTCTTCCCTTCAGCTGAGCTCTCAGTAGCTCTGCTGCCAGACACTTTGTAGACATGTTGATCTTTGGAGGTCAAAGATGGTTCTGATTATCAAGAAAATCAGAGAATAAAAATGTGAACATTTTTTTCCCATTGATTTTGAAATGCCACTTCCATAGCTTTTTTTTTTTCACCAGAAATTGAGCAGATTGGAGTTGAGAAGATGCGTTACATCCTGTGAGCTAAATTGGCCTTCTGGAGATATGGTAGGCTGGGGCTTGCAGGAGAAAAGTAAAGCTTTGCAGGTCTTTCTCACAGTGACAGCGCAAATCCCTTGCCAGTGGGACCAGAAAAAACCTTTTTTTTTGTTTTTTTTTTGTTGGAAGCTGGAAAGATGACTAAAAGTTACCTGGCCTACCAGTAACGAAAATGGTCCCTTATGAGATGGTGGGCAAACAGCTAAGATGCTTGTGCTTTGGAATGGGAAACCCACTGCAAAGAACTGCTGTAGTTTTTATTTTACTTCATTTTTCCTGTAGGTAAATGTGTGAAATATATATTGTCACAAGCAGAAGGGTTAACAGTGTTCTCGGGTTCTTCTTCATTTGTTCTCCACTGTACTTCTGAAATTTCATGTGTTCAAGATTATGCTCTGAAATATTTCCCCTGAAGAGTTTACCCACTGCTTAAAAGCTATGCTTTGGACAGGATGAAATGTCTACATAAATGGCTTTTAAGTACACATGTTGAACGATATGATAAAATGCTACAAAATACACCCCACACAGCGATATGCTGCTGCAGTCTGAAACATAGCTTATCACATGCAAAGATAAAACACTGTGGATTACATCTCATACAGTTCTGTGACATGGTGCTTTGAACAGCATCTCAAAAAAATTTATCCAAAACCTGTTACCTAAAGCAAAACACTGATCAGATGACAAGGCAAATTTATTTGGATGCTATCGAGTTTTTACAGTACTTGGTAAGTGTTTTTCCTGTTAAGATTTTATCACTAGAATTTGCAGGGACAGGGGGGAACTGGGCAGTAGGAGACTGAAAGTTGTCTGTATGTGCCATGGAATAGCAGGAAGAAGGACTTGTGAGGGGCTACTGAACTGCTTATTCTCAAGCACCAATATCTTTGCAGCTGAGACACCCAGTACATTTGCTTTGAGCATCTGGTTGAGAATGGAGTAAAAACTTTGGACAGGTTACTCAGGGAAGAAACTTTTCTGTTTGTATTAGACCCAAAAGCTGAAGCCATTGCAAGAGAACTTCTATTTAGCTGTGCATTTAAATTAAAAAAAAGAAAATACAAACCATAAAACTGATTTTATTTAATGGCCACATGAACTTCTTTTTCTTTTTTTAAGTGCCCTCCACAGGATTTCCAGAGTAGATGCAAAGGGCTATCTTCAAATCGATGTTCCCAGATGGTTTCCAATTTCTTGGGCTTCAGAGAAATCATAATGAGAGATACATCCTCCCCATAATGAGAATCACAGAAATCTCACATCTTCATCACCTTTGGCATTATCTTCAGTGAAATGCAGCTTGGGTCAAAATCTTGACTGAATATTGTCAAATTCTTTACTATAAGGGTAGTTGGCAGATCCACTGCCAGAAATTTGATTTTTTTTTCCTTTGGTCATTTACTTTCTTATAATCCACTTCCAACTCCTTAGTCTAGAAGTGCTCTGTTTTCAAAGATTGACTCCTCAGCTGCTCCTTTAGTAATAGCTTTCAGTCAGTCAACAGCATCAAGTAGAGGAAAATCAAATTAATGCAAAGTAGAGATGCATCTACACAATATCTTAACCCCTTTAACTCAATGAGAAATCTACTTAATGTAGTCAAGTAGAAACACAGCTTGTTGTGGTGAAAGCAATAAATTATCTGAGAATATGGTGACATATCGGTGTTTCAGACAGTGATAAATAAGGAATTGGAGAGAATTAAGCAGTGCTGTAGAAGTGAGAGCTTTGAAGTTTATGCCATTTACAGATTCATAGAATAGTTGATTTTAGGTATCTTTGAGAAATGTAGTGCTCTCCACAGTGGCCATTCAACAGTATCTCATACTTATTCCCTTAGTAAGAGTTGAAGGCACTGTCTTGAAGCTAGAGAATAATTTGTCCTCAGGAAGAGTTCAAAGCAGGCTGGCCTAAACCTGCACCAGGGACACCACTACCATTAGCAGACTATTGCTTCTTTTGGTGTTAAAGACGTATTTCCATGTTATCCTTTGCATTGTAGATGCAACTGGTACCCATAGCATAGTCCTAAAAATTCTAGATGTTAGTTTATACTTTAGTTTCTTTCAGTTCCAAGGAGTTTCGCAATTTTTTGAGACAGACAGTGATAGAATATTATGTTTTTGTAGGTTTACTTGGTATAAAATAGATTCTTAGTTAGTCAGTCATGCTGAGTTCTGGTCCCATCAAATTTGAGAACCACTATTTTCACGTGTATCCACCCATATAGATTAAGGTATAATGAAGAAATACAAATTCCACTTTTCTTCATTACCAGGAATCTAACAGTCTTATTTCTGAAAGCAATGAAGTCATCTTTATTAACAGCTTCTGGTATCACATCTGCCAGCCTGAGAAAGCACATCAGGAACTCTAGGAAATCTTACATGACAGTAGAAGCTGATGTTTTAGCAATGGTAACAAGCCCCTGGTTGGTTACCCACTATAAATGGTTAAGATGTAGAAAGAAATTTATCTGACTGACTGAATATAGGACTGCACTTCAGGATTAGCTGAAGAGCTCTCTAATCCCTCCTGAGTGTACTACTAGGCTATAATGTATGTAGTAATCACCCAACCCACATACTGCACCCACGTGTAGATTCCTGTATTCACATTTTAAACAGCAAGCTGAATCCCACTACTAAATTTTATAAAGCTGTCAGCAACTCAGCTGCCTAGTTTAATTCCAACTAAGTTACCCTATGTCCTTCTAAGTGGAGTTGACAAATATGACACCAGCATTTTAAAGGGCTTTTCTCAACAACTGGTATAAGCTGCTAAAGTTAAAAGAGAAATTTTACAAGTCAAACTCAGCTGCTCACATCCCAGCTGGTAACGCCACAGATGACTGTGTAGAGAATTTAAGATTTCCAAGTGAACTGACTGGTGTGAGCTGACAGGAATCCTCTCTGTTTCTGAAGTGGCAGCTGGAGATCAGGCAGGGTACTTCAGGGCATCTTAAATGCCACCAAGCACTTTTATTTAAACTACTGATCACTGAACTAGTGTGACACAATTTTTTTTTTTTTTTTTTTTTGGTAAAGGCACATTCTATTTTTCATATTTTTCAAAGTGAGCATGTTCCCAAACCCTGATTTCTAAAAATTTCATCCTGATCTTGGGAAAGCAAGGTATTAAGAGTATGCACAGAGCAACAACAAAAATACTGTCATGCACCTTTGTAGTAGTTTTTGTATTCCCTCCAGGCAATACTAATGAGACAGAAGGTAACTGTATGAGCTGTGTTACTGCACAGCTGGCCTCAAGGCTGCTCCCACTATAACATACAGGTGAAACCAAAGATGCTCAATGACCTGCCAAGGTGATCCAAGAAATCTGTTGCAGAGTAGGGAACTTCAGTGAGCTGCCACGTATCCAAGATCATCCTCTGGTTTTCTTCTATCCATATGACACCAGCAAAACTTGAGAGTACCAACAGTCATCACTTACTCTGTAGAAATTAATCTCTATCTTTTCATTATTATCCTGTAGACATGACTTATCTGTCTGAGAGCAATCTGCATGCTGCTTGCATATGGGATTCCATTTGCTACTAATAAATAGTAATATAATACTAATTTCTGTGGAAAGAATTATTATCTGTAAGAATATTTACAAGAATCTAACTGCAGAAGCATTAAAAGCACAAACCACCTGGAACATAAACACCAAGCTAAACATTTTAATTATTTCAATTTTTGAAATAGTTACAGTTAAAATCTGTCTGTAGCTGTTGCTTTTTGCATGAGTCAGTCATTCCTCGAAATAAAATAGGAAGAATAAATGGTTTTGCCTTCCCCTTTAAGTCACTCACAACAGACAAGGGTGAAAATAAAAAAACCCACACCTACGCAGATATAGACAGTAGGAAATTTTTAAAACATGAATATGCTATCCAGCATGAAGCTAAGAGGTGTTTAATTCTGGAACTGATTATTAACTCAATATCTCTCTTTTTTTTTTGCTTGCCAGACTAAATCAAAAATAACACCCTAGTATCCTACTCATACAGTGACAGCTAATATCAATATGTTTTAGCACATGCTCGTGTGATTCTTTTGACACAAAATATTCATAAAATGTGTTTAAGGTGAAGCACCTTAGTTTTAAATTTCCACTTCAGAACAGCCTGACAATAGTGACTGCTCAGCTGTTTCTGAGCAAACGGGAGGTAAGCTTTCATTATCCACTATCCTGGCCTCTATTCTTCAGTAGAAGCAGTACACTTGACTTTTCAAACAGCCTGGTGAGGCAGAAATATTCTGGCATTTTCAGAACTAATATTTTTAGTCTTCCACCCAACTGTTTTCTAGTGACTCCCACAAAACAGAAATCTTTGCTTTGGAATAATAATTACTTAGACAGAAATAGTTACATAGACAGAAATGCTGGTTTTGTAGGGAAGAATCAGATGTTATCACCGCATAGTTTGTGGGTCAAGGCTACTCACAGTCATAGGACAAGTTTAAGGCTAGACCAGTCACTAAACTCTGTCAGATGCTCTCGATGATCCCCCAACCATCTTTGCAGGGAATAATAACAGGGGAACCAATTTAATGAAAACAAGTACTATTAACAGTAACAATGAAGATGTCAAAAGATAGACAGGTATATACAAGTATGCAAATATGCTCAAAGATACAAGGGAGCATATTAATACTGGACCTACACCTTCCAGATTACAATGAGGTCTTGAATAGAAGAAAAAAAGTCCCAGACTAGACTTAGCAGCAGACAAGAACACCTGAAACCATTGTCCTGAAGATAATAAAAAAAAACAACAAACAACCCAGAAAAGGAGCTGTGCTGCTCTCATCCAGGGTAGGGGTCAGGGGAAAACAACCTGTTCCATCAAATGATGCTCCTCTGCCTCATGAAAGCAGGAAAATCCAGCAGCACAACAAATATGGCAAAAAATCCACAACAACTTTTCCCCCCCAGTACAAGAGGCACTAAAAGCCCAAGGGCTTCCCTTAGTGGCCCTTATATCCTGAGCATCATGGGAAGGAATGCTGTGATTGGTCCATATGGGTCACCTGACCCATCCTTTCCTCCCCATAAGCACAACTGCCCCAGATCAGGCAGTTTCAGAAAAATCTTTGTCCTGATGCTCTCAAACCAGGGCAGATAATTAAAATTAAGAAATAATAAAGAGGCATTAAGAAACAATAGAGGGGTATTAAAGTACAGTGGTTCTTGCAGGGCAGGTTTTGCTGAACCTCAGTGCTCATAGTCCATGAATGTTGGGTACTGCTGCTAGGGGGGGTTTCCTGGAGGCTCAGGAAACTTGACTATCTTCATGGAAGTGCCTACATTTGAAAAGGTTTTAATGGCTTTCAAAGGCAATTCATCCAGACTGTGTTTAAAACTCACCATAAACGTCCCTCTGGTTCCACCTTGCTCATCTGGCAAGTTGCCTTTGGGCTGTTCACACCAGGGTGCTTGCACTGCCGTTCTTTTTCAGTCACAGAAGGTTGTTTTTTCACTCCTGCTACTTATAAACACCTGTGCTGCCTCCTGTTTACAGGGCCAGGGGAAAGTGAGGAACTGTTGGCATGCTGGTAGTCAAGTCAGAATAGAATCAGGTTTCAAGTCAGAAAAGGCAGCATTGCTTTTCTATCAGAGTATTTCTGTGGAGACCGTGACTTGGGGATTATAAAGAAACATCAGCCAAGGTGAACTATGTGCTGTACCTTCCTGAGAAAACTTCCTGCATCTCCCTGGGCGTCTGCCACTTAACCATGTAACTGCTTTCATTCTCTGCAAACTTCCCCAGTATAATGCTGAGTTTCGTTCTGAACACTTCCAGTGAAAGCAATTTCACCAGCTCCTCTGGCAGCTAATTTCACTGTCTAAGCAGAAAAAAGATGATGATCTTTGAGTGAAAGCTTTCTTCAGCCTCCACATGAAAATCTGTCTTCTAAACTGAAACCATCGCATTGCTTAAAAGGCACTGATACAGCCACGACTACAGAGAGAAATACAATACACAAAAGGAATGTGCCAATGTGTGTTTCTCTCACGTAATATCTTTTATCATATATTGTGTTTTCTGCACGTAGAAAATGTAAATGCATGAGTAGAGCAGTAAAACGTTCAAAGAATATATGAATTTTGTACTGGTCTGCAAAAAACAAATAGCTATATTAAACCCCACAAATCAACAAATTAATGCCTAGGACAAAATAAAGCGGTTAAGTGAAAAGTTACATACTTGTCATCTAGACGCTTGCAGTGAAGTAGTTAATGAACAGGGGAAAAAAAGCAATGCTATTTTATTTTTCCTTCACAGCTATGGACCAGAATAAAACGTAAATGTAAACTGAATTGAATAAGCTCTTGCTTAATTTATTAGATTAATTTTAAAATACACCTCATAATGACTTTATCCTCTGAGAAGTTTCAGAAGCTTTTAATGCTTAAAAGGCCAGATGCTGTACTGTGCTGCGTATACTCAGGCATAGCAGGTCTTACCAGATAAAGAAATAACATCCTTAAAAGGTTTTTGTGCCTCAGAAATGCACACATGGGTAATTTGCCTGACATTTTAAAAATTTAATTTAGGGTTCTTAGGAAAGAGACATAATCATCAAATAACATCTCACTTTCCATCCACAGAAATTCCTTAATGCTTCTAAATATGATGCGTACTCTGAAAAATTACTTGACTCACAACCATGAACTTTGAACACAATTAATTTAATTTGTAAATTGAACAATATGCATCATTAATGACTCACAATTTCCAATTTGCTGAACAGTTTCTGCCTCGTGTCTCAGTCATTTCGGTCAAGCCATTTTCTGCAGCTTTACATTGCCTTTAGTTTTGTACAGCTTTGCCACCTTAACTCCATAATGTCCAGTTCACTGCCAACTCTTATTGGCAAAGAGAGCACTTCTGTTCAATAGCCATTCACTCAGATTACACAGCCGAGTCCTGTGTTCCTTCTCTCCTAGATGATGTGTGGTTTAAGTTCTTAACAAGTAAATTGTTCCCGGGCTGCAGCAACTTCCTATGCAAAGGCATTTCCGAACATGACACCAATACACTCAGGTACACCCAAGAAAACCCAGGGCTAACTCAAAATTTGTATATTCATCCAATTTATATAAATGGGTGGCCTGCTCCACTGCTGAATTCTCATTACATCTTGGATTGGTGTCTCAAAGTTGCCTTAGACCTGGAAGTAAAACAGATTTGTTGAGGTTTTGAACAGCCTTTTCCCAATACAAATCATAGAATACAAATCATAGAATGGCCTAGGTTGGAAGGGACCTCAGAGATCATCTAGTCCAATCTCCCTGTTCAAGGTCTATGAAATCAAGGAATCCAATACAAGCCAGGATGCTCTTGGCCTTCTCGGCCATGTGGGCACATGCTGGCTCATGCTCAGCCGACTCTTGACCAACACTCCCAGGTTCTTTTCTGCGGGGCAACTTTCCAGCCATTCTTCACAGCATCAACAAATCACAGAATTGCTCAGACTGGAGAGGATCTTTAAGATCGAGTCCAGTCATTAACCCAAAACTGACAAGTCCTCAACTAAACCATATCCCTAAGCACTGTGTCTGCCCAACTCTTAAATCCCTACAGGGAAGGGGACTCCACCACTGCTCTGGGAAACCCATTCCAATGCTTGATAGCCCTTTTAGTAAAGAAATTATTCTTAATATCCAATCTTCCCCAAGCCTGTAAGTTTGCATGGGCTCGCAAGTGCAGTATTTGGCACTTGGTCTTGTTGAACCTCATAAAATTGGCCTTGGCCCATTGATCCAGGCTGTCCAGCTCCCTCTGTAGAGCCTTCCTACCCTCCCGCAGATCAACACTCCTGCCCAGTTTTATGCCATTTGCAAACTTACTGAGGGTGCACTTGATCTCCTCATCTAGATCATTGATAGATATTAAAGATATTAAACAGAACTACAGCCTTCTGTCATTTCTAAGGCATCTGTCAGAATTGCTTAAAACTGCCAAGCATTTTAGTCAGGTAAGAAAAGCCAGTGGAGGAGTCTGTGGTATGATCATGATGTTAACATGCTGCTGATCAAGCCCAGCAAATAGAATTGCTCTGTGCACCAGGTGTTGTTACTTCTGTGCTCCAAGTAGTGATGCCCAGGCTGTTAGATTTGGGGCATGATCCCAATCTACAGGACTCAGCTGTGAAAAAGGGAAAACAGTGACTGCATAATAGTTGAATGAAAAAAAAAAGAAGGGCTGTTATGAACTTCTTTGAGGGTTTTCCTCTTAAATGTTTGTGTCATAGCATAAGAACGATAAAACTGTGCTTTGGAAAAAGTGAAGCAGTGACAGGACAATAAATTCTGGCCGCCTTTAAAAATGACATGCCACAAAGCTGTGCAACATTTTGAAGTTCTGAATGGGTGCTGATGTTCTTTGAACACACCATGGTATGGGATGTTTCAACAAGATGAGGCAGATGGTGTGACATGCCTGAGAGATTTTGGTAACTGAGATTCCTTATTTATGAGGGCAGCTTGCGATGGAAACCGTGTGCCCGTTCTGCAGCATAAGAGAGGATGAACAGAAAAGGTTCCTGTTCATCACTGATGCAAGCGATACTGGATCAAATAATTCAGCTCTTCAACATTTTAGGATGATAGACCAGCAGTTAGTTATTCTAGGATACTTTTAATTTTTTCAGAGAACTCTGAACTAAATATAAACAGTGTATCTATCAGTAGCATGATTCTTATTTTCATACTCATATAGCCTTAATATGACTACACGCAGCCCAACAAAATGTAATTTCTGTATCAACTCACATAAAAAGTGAATTATTAAATACTATGTAGTATGGAGATATACAGAAGTATGTGGTGACATATGAGCTATGCGCTTTGCCATTGTAATACAGTCATTACAATATTGGTCTTTTACATCTTACATAACGTGAAAAAACATGAGAAGGTCAGAGTGAATAGGCTGAGGGTTGAAAAGAGAGTTGGACTTGCTGCAGACTATGCACAGCTCCAGATAATTACCTGAGTGTGACTTAAATCAACTCATCTTCTCACAAAGAGCCCACATGTAAAAGTTGGATGCACATGACTATAACACACAGGTAAAGATTTGAGAGTTTGCACTGCTGAGATGTGTTTGACCCAAAAGCAAGTGACAGCTCACAGTACCAACTGAAAATCCAGGAATGTAAAACAACTTTTATTTGGATATGATTTTTTTCCTCCAAAATTATTACAGGTTTTTTAAACTATAAAACAATTATTAAGCTATTTAATGTAGTAAGAAACTCAGTTTTGGTAGTATTCTAACATGTTTCAAATTTTAAAAAGTTAAACAGCCATCAAGTTTTGAACTAAGCAAAAAAAAAAAAAGGGAAAAAAAACACTGCAATTTTTTGATATTTTTTAAATCGTAAATGTTGTAACAAGTAATGACCATCACAGTTTTCTTTGCTTACGACAATCTAGTGTTGCTGTGTGCTATTTAATTTTTTCAAAGAAATGATTTATCCACACAGCAATCTCCAATGAGATGTTCATAATTGGGGCATTGGTGCAGTAATAATGTTATCAGTTTATCAGACAGTTTTTTTGAGTTGCAGTTATGTTTTAATTTACTGATCAGGTATTTACATCTATTTATTTTTTATATAAATTGTGTAAGGTGAAATAATTAATTGAGGATATACAGATACTGAAATTAAGTATGCTTGATTGAGTCTACACAGAAATAATTACAATCAACATTATGAAATGCAAGTCAGATGTAAGCTGACTTGACCAAGTAACCTGGAGCATTGGATATTGTTAGGAGAAAAGATTTATGAGGTGAAATTAATCCACTTGTGGTTTCCAATCTCTATCTGCAAATATCTCCCAGCTACATATGAGGGAACGCCAGCACTGCTGTGATATCAACTTGCTTTAACAAGTTTAACCACCGTTAAGTTCACCACTGAATTCATTTGCAATAAGCATCCCCTCACCAAAACCAAGGGCACAAGAGCAGACAGAGGGTGTATTTTACTCAACCTCTATGATTTTTCAGTAGATAATATCTTATTGTGAACTGCTCAGTCCTCCAGATGTGATAACTTCCATATTTGAAATGGAACCCAAACGGATACACCAAGTAAAATTCACTGAAGCTTTTAGTGCAAAGTTTTTTGGGGGAAAGTCCTGAACATGCTGTAGTTTTTTGTCAGTGCATCATGTATATGTTTTCCTCTCTGTCGAGGAATATAGTCACTGGATTGCAAACAGCTAAGAGAATCATAGAATCATAGAAAAAAAAAAAGAGAATGTATGATAGCCCTAACAACCAGCGGAACAAACCCCTTTGTATCTGTCCCCCTTCCCTTATGGCTGTATAATAAATTAGAACCAATGAAACTAATTGCCTTGCTTCTTTCACGTGAAAATGTGCTCACTAACTGTTAACTTTGGGTCTTCACTCAAGGTAAGATACTTCCTTGTCAGTCTCTGTCACTGCAGTTCTAAACACAGCTCTCTTGTGTTGACTAAATCCATTTAAGATTGCTCATTTGTAAAAAACCACTTAATTTGTAATTGACTTACCCTGATGTGTCAAATAATAATGACACTAAATACTAGTGAAAAGGTCAGAGGAAATAAATAATTACAACTGGTATTATATTTGGCATTAGAAGAGAGAAAACTGTGGTTGAAGTTACATGAAAAACAATATATTTTCTGTGATTTCTTATTAAGGGAAGTCCACATTTTAGCTTCATTGTAAAAAATGATTTGTGGCCTACCATTTATTTGTTTCCATCAGGATCTTATTGTGGAATAAAATAATTGGCCCCTTCCAAAAGTATGCTAAGCCCTTTCAAAATGTCCTAGGGCTCTAGAAAATGTACTACAAAAATATCAAGTGTAATGTCTTTTTTTTTGTTAAGAAAATTTTTCTGAATTCTAGAGCAGAGCTATGATTTCCATTAACATAGAGTGGTTAGGGTAAGAGATAATTAGTTTTATTACACTCTCTCTATATATAAGGTGTGTGTATATATATGTATTGAGAGTGAATGAGAGGGTTGTGTGTGTGTGCATCCATACATGTTAGCTCAAATTTTGGGTTACTTCAGTAATCATCTTCACATCTTCAGGGATCGTGGATATTTGGCTTTGTTTCTATACAGCTTTGAAATCCTTCTTATTTATGAATTCCATGTACACTGCACTGCTGAAAGCATTCTCAGTCTAGAATACCTCTGTTAAGTTTTGAATAGCTTACACAACAGCGAGGCAAAGCAGATTGTGTTATTTATTCTAATAATTGTCATTTCAGTCCATTAAACGTATACTCCTCTAGTCACATAGGACACGCGAATTCTGTTGGAAACATATTTTCAAATACAGGACTGCGTATTGAACTTTTAATGTACGTTCCTGTTAATTAGGAAAGAGACACCAGTAAACAGAAATAGCACAGCTCAGCCTTCTGTTTACAGATAGAATCCATGCTAAAAATAGCAAATTTCTGAAAGACAGAGGTGTTCTTAAATTCTTCTCCTTCTGTCACATATATAAATACATACTATCTACTCAATTTCTATGGGGTTCTCTTAAATGATTAGCACAATTCATGTTTGAGTTTTGATCTTTATCAATGCAGAAACAATTTATCTGCACTTTCAAGGCTGTGGGCAAAGAATGCCTTTGCCTTGTACATGTAAGGAATTGAAATTGAATGGACTGTGCTAAAATTAAATCGGTAACTGAAAAGAAAAAGCATGGAGTCACACTGAAATCTATTACATCACACTTGACTAATAATACAGCAAAGAATCATTCCCAGACCATGTTATCATCAAAGTTTTATCTGCTTTACATGACTTGTTAGTACTTTTGACCAAACCTGGTCTAAATTTCAGCTGAACAGATGCATTTACTCTAACTTCTGCTTCATATCAAGAGCGTCGATATTTTAGTACAGAAAGATGAAAAATAGCTCTTACTTTCACTACCTGCAATAAGAAGCCAACTAGTTTTCAGGAAAATTTGCAGTCTAGACCTGGATTAAATTCTGGGGGCGCCAAGTGGACACATGTAAAGAAGGAACACTACTTATCTTTTAGTCAGTAATCCTGAAACAAGGCACTCCAGAAAGGGGTAGGGCACGTAATTCAATTTTCTTCCCTACCTGTGGAGATTCAATCCCAGATCTCTCATTACTCACAACTGTATCCCAGTTTACTTGCAATATGTGATTATGCTATGCCTTTCTCTGAAGGTATCCCAGTGACAGTGCCCCACTTGCTTTCATCAATGTTAGGACTCAAATTCTGGTATTCTAGATTAGTTCCTAATCCCTAATTTATGCAGTTATTTTCCCTTGTGGTTTCACACTGTCTTAATAAACAGCACTGACTGGAAAGATTGCAAGTGCCCTGTAGTAAATTATGATTCACTGTATGAACAGAGCACTCTCAGCAAGATGAGACTTTTAAACTTTTGCATTCCCAGGTAAGGGACAGAATGATGGGGCTACACAGTAAAAAGTATTACTTCATTTTCCATTGTGGGACAAGTGACTACGACAAGCTCTTCCTTGGTTTGCTGCAAACATCCCATCATGAAATAACCCTCTACATTCTTATTGGGAAAACAATTAACCACTGGAAGAATTTACCTAGCAATTGCCCGTCTTGTGAAATGTTGAAATAATGCCCGGATACCCCTTGAAGAGAAAATATTCTCTTATTTGAACTTATATATGTCTTATCTCAACAACTAGCTGTTGGTTCTGTGAAAGTCACTAGGTGAAATTTGAAGCCCCCTAAGCTGCAGAGCAGCTGTGATGATGATAGAAGTCCCTTTTGGGCCCCAAATCCATGAACCCATGAAAAATGCTGCCTTGTGATTATTGTGTGTGGCTCTTTACTGTCCACTTCTTTTGTCCCTTGTCTCATAATTCTGGAAAAACATTTTTATTCAGTAAAATACGTATTTGAAGTCTGTGTCATGTAGCGTATCCTTGTAATTTACATTTCAATGTTTGTTAATACAATAGCACTCACAGTATTGGAAAATGCAAACTATTAATCTTAAGAACTATACAAGCGTCTATATTTGATTATAATATTCTGCAAAGGGCTGTGGCACAACAGTAAACAACAGAATAAAAAGTTCAAGAAAAAATTTATCATATGGTTCACTGGTAGGCTGGCTCGATACGTTAAAATTATTATTTCAATACAGAGAGTTGGAGGAAAATCAAAATTCTATAAAGCTGCTTTGCCATCAATACTTGTTAGCTAAATAGTGTACTAATGGGCTATGCAAATAAATTATATTTTACATTTAGGTTTCAAATTAATATTCAGCCTGACCTAACCATTTGGCACTTTCTGTGATAGTCTATTAAAGATGAGGGAACAGGGACCTACGAGAAGCTGATCAGTACATAGACGTAACAACAGTGCTTGTGCTGCCCACTGAGCACTTCTCACAGCACCAAAAGTCATAATGGTGTTTTGGTTTTCCAAGTGCTGCATCTACCTTTGAATACAGGACCACGCAAAAGAAATAATGCCACAGGAAAACTAATTCAGAAGAACATTATCACTAAATCACAGAGTAATTTGGTCTGTAAGGGACCTGTGCAGGTGTCTGTTTCAACTCCCTTGAAACAAGTCCAAATTCTGCACATGACCTTGAATATCTCAAAGGATGGAGATCCTACAGCCTGCCATGAAGAAAAAGCACTTCCTTATATTTATTTTGGATTTCCTGGTTTTCAGTTTATACCTGTTGTCCCTTTTCGTTGTGCTTTTTCAAGAAGAGTCTGGCTCTGTCATCTCTAGGTTCAACCTCCAGGTATCTGTAGATGGCAACATGATCTCGTGCTAGTCTTACATCTTAAGGCAAAACAAATCGAGTTCTCTCAATCCCTTGTAGTATGTCTTTCAAAGTAAAGTGTGGAGTATTTTATTTTACAGGGCTATGGGATTTACATCTCCAAGTCACTGCAGCTGTAAAGTTGGGGCAAGTTTTTCAAGAGAGAGAATTATAATGGCTGTTTTTCTGGAAGAATCTCAGATGTATTCACCCAACCATTGCCACGGAACAAAGGAGAAAAATCCCATTTCTACCCCACCATGATGAACTGCGAGTTTTGACTGCACATTAATGAATTCTGGTCAGTTTTCCGAAGCTGCTAATACAGGTCTATTATAATCTTGGCTACATCTATGCAAGCAAATATTACTATCTATGCAACAAATATTACATCTATGCAACCAAATACTACTGGACCCTACAAGAAAGCTGATGAGGGTCTTTTTAGGATGTCGGGCAGTGATACGACTAGAGGGAATCAATTGAAGGTGGAGATGTATCGGTTCAGGTTGGACGTTAGGAAGTAGTTCTTCCCCATGAGGGTGGTGAGACCCTGGCACAGGTTGCCCAGAGAGGGGGTGGAAGCCCCATCCCTGGAAGTTTTTAAGGCCAGACTGGACGGGACTCTGAGCAGCCTGATCTAGCAGGGGATGTCCCTGCCCATGGCAGGGGGTTGGAACTAGATGATCTTTAAGGTCCCTTCCAACCCTGACAGTTCTATGATTCTACAATGGCTGTGCTGGTCACTAAACCTTAACTGGTCATTTACTGAAGCTGAAGTAAGCCAGGAATATTAAATTTTTTCTTACCTGCCTGAAGAGAAGGAAAATCCAAAAATACTTCAAGTAGGACAGAGGGGCTGAGGTGGTATGTGAAGTGTTTAAACATTCAAAGAAGGATTTTATAAAGGAAATAAAAAAATATAAAGACGCAACAGGGAGCTCTAGAGAGAAGACAGAATGACACAGTCTTTTGTAGTGGAAAGGACTGCTGTGGAGGCCAGACCATCCAAGGTTAGCGAAAGTAGAAAAATTCCTTGGTGAATAAAGAAAGTGCAACCTTGGAGTATCTCTGTCTTTATGGCACACAGGCTAGAGGAAGTGTATAGAACAAGTCTCCGTCAGATCAGGACCTCACACAACCTTATAGGAAGTACCTAATGAAAGAAACTTAACTAGATGTGTTATGATATATCCTGCAACTACTAATGGACAATTATCAGATTTTATTGATGGAGGAAACTAATCTGTTCCTACATTGCTCTTTAATCCACTAGATAAAGGGATATCAGGATTCAATGGATGAAAACTGAAGCTTGCTAAAATCAAGAAAAACATGTATTTCAACAACGACAGTAACCAACCACTGGAACAGTTTACCAAGGAATGTGATTCCGTCACTTAAGTCTTTACATCAAGACTGGATATAATTTTAAAATACATGTTTTATTTCTATACATAACTGATGCAGAATTGCTAAAATTACACGGTCTACTTGAGGTATGACTAGATGGTGGTAATGGCAATGGATGTCCTTACTCTGAAATTCAATGGATGCAATTCTCTACTGGTTGAAGTTCATGTGAATTGTTGCTTGACTTCTCTAGGCCAGAATTTCATCAGCTATCTGCAAAACTTTATTCCTGAAAATGTTGGGCTGACTTTTTTATCACAAGCAGAAACTGATGACGAAATTAAAGGAAAACCATGTCCTCACCAAGGCAAATGATGAATGCTTAGAGCTTTGAAATAAATAGTGCTTAGTAACATCAAGATTGGAAGAAAAGTCACAAAGTGAGAAAGATTATTCTGTAAACATGCCAGAAGAGACCCACATAAATCTGAATGAACCACAACCCAGAAAGGTATTTCTTCCATTAATGGATCTTACATAGATATTAAATAAAAACTTGTACTTTTATTTTTAATAAGCTATTTGAATGCATGTCAAGCCAAAGCTATTTCATGTTTCCTGCAAATTCACATATTTCCTGCAAATTCACATCATCTTCATAAATATTTATTCATTTGAGGTCATGGTTTATTAAATTAAAGACAATTAAAAAAACCCCCACAAACAACACACAAATGTCTAAACTGATGTTGGGTAGAAAATGTACTACAAAGCTAAGTCAGTTAATCTGCTTCAAATCTAACTCCATCAAATTAAGTAAGCCTAATGCTTTTTAATCATATGGAGGAAGCATCTTTTTAGGACATAATCCTTTCTTTTTACTAGTACGTGCAGATATTTAGAATAAACGTGTGAGAAGAGATTCAGAAAGAATGATTTAACATAGGTGCTGTTTCACCATGATTTTGGTTAGCCTCAAGCTGACTTGAAAGATTCATCTTTGGATTCAGAAGAAACACTCTCTATACATGGGTCATTTCATAACAGGCCGTGACAGGGATTTAATTGTTTAATAGGGTGTCAATGCATTCTATGTTTCCAGACCAAAAGGTATAAAAGATTCATATCAGTATAACCTGAACTTCTGGTACATTAGATGAAAATTGATAATTACAGAGAAAAATATGACTGGGGGTCTCACTAGAGACAAATAACAAAGTCATATCCATACTGAAAATCTGAAAGGACTTGAAACACCAATGAAATTCAAATTCGGCTGCTTACACAGGCAGAATGAAGGTGAGTGGGAGGTTTTTGTTGTTGATGTTTTTTCTTTTAGTCCTGTCTCCAGTGATATCCAACAGATAAAAGGAAAGGCCATGACCAGTTTTCAACACTGTGTCTAACATCTATTGTTAGGCCCTTTGAATGGAAGTTGTAGTATGATTCAAACTACTGTACAGTGTTAAAAATTAATGCTCAAGTTGTTGGTGTCACCAGCACAACAGTCTTTAAAAAATAATGTGCCTTACTTTTCCCATGTCCCAGCTGTATGACAACTAGCATGGGTAAAGCAGTATTAAACAGTTGATTTGAGTTCTCTTTTGCTCTACTACAAGGCAACTACCAGAAAGTGGATGACTGACAGGTTTGAACATAAAATAAACTGGTCTGTTGGTCAGTTTAATCTGTGAGCTGGGGTAATGGCAAGGGTTACTTTCTCAAACTACCAAATAACTTCTGAGATATAGTCATAAGAATATGCCCTTTAGTGAATCCATTATCTCTCCAGCCTTCTGCTTTCTTTCAGCTTTTAGCATATATATGCATTTCCCTAGGGTTAAGCTAATGCATTTCTCAATTCCTAGATTACTTTAACAACAAGAATCGAAGACGATAACAAAATGAATTCCCAAACTCATTCTGAAGCGCATGAGTTTTGAATTTTAAGTATTTTGTTGTTTTAAGCTAAGAGCTATAAACAGTATCTTCTGAATCAAATAGAAAAGCTTTGAATACTGAAGTGCCTCCACGATCTCTTCTCAGCCACCAGTCATATTAAATAATTTTATATTTGTGTCACAAAAAGCAAATCAATGATACCTTTCAGAAAATTAATTAAGAGTAAAGAACTCTGAAAGACCACCAGCTATTTTAGATGGGGCATGATATTACGTAGTTTTGCACTTTAAAATATGAAAGAGACTTTAAAGAAAACCAATAAGAACATGTATTTATGCTTTCCACTGTCAAATATTTTGGATTCCTGTAAAGACTTTCTGTGGTATTTTAAACATACAGAAATTGGAAAGCATATAGTAAACGGCTGACTCATTTGTCAGATTAATGACACTAAGGTTTTTTGTCTTGCTAATATAGATGGTATTACACTTTTTCAGATTTTGACCTGTCAAGCATTTCCCAAGGAAGTTGTAGCTCCTTGTATAACTCTACAGACCTGAGGCTTGATTTTCTTCTTAACCTGTCATAGACCCCAAATAGCTCCAGTGTTTCACAGGTGAGAAGGTAAAAACCACTGATTTGCTCTAAAAAATACATGAACTGAAATATCTGGCCTGCCTTGAGGTGGTCTCTGAATAGAATCTACTGTAATTTAGTATATCAAATATAATAGTGTCAAGAAAGAGAGATCTATTCTAGTGTCAAGAAAGGGAGATCTCAAGATATGTGGAATAAAACTGTCTACTTCAGGTTCCTAAACTGCGCATTTCAAAGTCTAATAGATTAGCTTGTGTTGAGACACGAACATATCTAGATGGCTAAAACAGTTAATGCAAATCTCATTGTCTAAGTCCCTACACAAAACTCCTCAAGATCTGCAAAACGTAAATGAATTTACACTACACTTCAAAAGTGTTTCACGTAAGTAAAAGCCTTGAGCTGCTCTAAATTCGATGGTATTACAAATAAAAACAGATATTGGTTGGGCTTTATTTATGTATCTACAGGATATTCTTTGCTTTGAAAAAAAACACTCCATGTGTGCTGCTTATGGGATCTGAAAAAGGCACTAAAATTTTTTGGTAGGTGCACAATGGGCATAGTGTCCCAAACGACTCGAAGAGACGCCAGCTTGTACTTCGAGCAATTTCTATGGGGCCAGTGTAAATATGTTTAATTATTTTTACCGTAACAGAATCTTGCATTCTTTAAAGAGTTTCTCACTCAAGATAAACAAGGTTTTGCTGAATAATATCATGTGCTACTGTATGGTACCAATTTTACAGCTGGAGAGAGAACATGCCAAAATGGACTTTTACTTTACCAGCATGAATGAGTTGCTTTTTAAGAATAAAATCATAATGTATCAGGAAAAAGAATCATTTCTTGATTAAGGTGGTTGAATAGCAAAAAGCCCAAGATTCCATTCCCAAGGCACATCTACTTTTTCAGTCAATTCCCAGTGATTTTGAAGATACTACCCAGCAATAAAATGACAAGGAAAACATTACCATGGAGGTACATTCTGAGACACCTTGGAAAAACATTACTTGTTTTAACCTTACCTTACAGAAATCCAAATTCAGACCTGCCACAGTTCACCATCAAGAAAATAAGTATGCAGGACCAACAGAAACCTCTGGCTTAATCAAGTCTAGCACTTAACTTTTATCAGAGAGAACTATACTATGCAATTTCTACCCCAAACTTACAAAAATTTTATGTTCAAATATAAGTTATGGTATTTGCCTTTTCTGTACCTCAGAAAAAGCTAGAGTCTCATTCTGTTGATAGCCAGAAGCATTCCTCTTTGTAGTCCAAATTAGTCATCCCAATTTTACGTTCTGCCAGTACTGCCTGACTGCTCACAGGGTTGTGCATCCTGCTCAGCAATTTGGGCTCTAAGCTGGGCCTGTGGGCTGACTTTCTTCAGAACAAAGCTCTAGTTCCTCATTTGAGGAAGTCAGAAGGAGAAGTAGCGTGTGTTTTTTTGGTAAATTTACTTCTTTTAGAAGGTTAGATATACTTTTTTATAGATATACATACACATGTTGGGATGCTTTATGTAATATGGTTTACTGCCAGTTGATTTTTTTTTTCTTTTTGCTTGGATTGATTCAGTCAACACAATTAAACTTTGTACTGAAAACTTCAAAATTTCAAAATGAGCAGACGTGCTGCTAAAAGTGTTCAAATGAAACTACCAAATCAAGCAAATTTTGATCAAATGTCTGGACTTCCAGGTTTTTTTCCAAAAAATGACCATGCTACTGAGATCACATTAACAGGCTAGAAAAGACCTCAATAATTTTTTTACTTATGCTTTTATGGACACTAAACTATGCCAATCTTCATTTATACGGAACTAATTATTGTTAATTAGAACAATCCTTGCCAGCAGATTTGCAGTTTGATTTTTTTTTTGTCATTATTCCAAGATGCAGGTTATCACGTCTGCCCTCTCGAATACATTAAACACTTTCAGTTGACAGGATATAAAAATCTATTATTCTGCACAGAGTGTAACTCCCTCTCGTTTCCGTTGTGTCTGTCCTTTAACAAGGCAATAAATAACAGCCAGTCACCTGGAGAGGAGCCAGAAATGGCAGTCAAGCTGAGTTTGACTGTCCAAAGGGAAGAACTAGAGGCAGAGAGGGTCAGACTCACGTGAGTCTGCTCAGGGATGCCCATTTGAGCTCCCTGATTGGGGACTTGGACTCTGCATTTGCTTTGGGTTCACTTCTCAGCAGCACAGAGAACCGAAGCTGTTAGAGCAGCAACCACAGCAGCAGCCGCAGGAGAGATGGAGAAATCACACATGGCAAAAGCGAGAGCCATGGAAAGTATAGATAAGAGAGAAAATGCCTGAACCTCTTAAATAAAAGCAAAAAAATAAAAAGCCATAACACATTTGTGACAAAACGTGTGTGAACTAACAGCTGATCAGATGGTACTTTTTACTGTTAGAGAAAGTTTGTGCTACTTTGATTTTTAAAAATATAATCTTGCCCATGTAATTAAATGACTAAAAAAAATAATCATTTAGAGCTCAGAACATGCAATTTGGTAGATCTTTTGTTTGAACAACAGCTCTGAAAATTTGCAGAATTTAGGGAAGCGGGCAACATTTGAAGAGAGATCTTGTTTCCTTTAACATGTTCTTCATCATAGGTTGGAATGTGAGAGGCACAAATGCTCTAGAGCAACTGAACTCTCCTTTCTAAACGAATTAGGATACACCACTAACGAAACTGCGTAAATCAAGCTCATCTCAACCCCAAGCAGTGTTTTTTCTTATCCTATTTTCATGAGCCACTGTGATGACACAGGGTTTGGATTTTTTTTAATGTGTTCAGTAAACTAGAAAAGGCTTCACTTAGGTGACTTAGAATAACTCATTAGGCCACAGTAACTCAATCACTTGCAATTATAGCTCTTTATCATACTGAATGATCTGTGAGAGACTTGGCAAGTGACAGTAACAGCAAAAAAAAAGGAAAGGAAGGGTTCAAATACAGTAAATCAGTCTTAATGAGAATAAATGTCTTAAAGTTGATTGCTGGGAAGTTCACGTAGTGATTTTGTTGCTGTTCTGGAAATAAGTCCAGTAAATTATGAGTTAAAAAGTGTGTATTAACAATCTATGCAATGATTTCTCTCCAGGTTTGAGCTAATACAAGCTAATACAAGCTAATACAAGTCTTGTGAGAAAAATGTCATGGGATTTTGTTGGGAGACTACCACCTCGTGAGCACTCCAGCAGGTTAGATGAAAAGGCATCTCTCAGTTTTTGCGATCAGTAAGCCTTCAGTGCCTGGATTTGCAGCCTTAGAGAATATCTTGTAGAATAGTTTTTCACGATGAAATATCTGAAAGGGTTTGGGGTTTTTTGTGTGTATTACGTGGCATCAGAATTGTTCCACTTTGGGTCACTGGACAGGCTGGTGACCTCAGGTCCATAGAACAAACATCTGTCATGTCAACTGCCTCAGTGACAGACAGCTGTAGGAGGTCGTTTTCCATCACATGGCCAATTGTTAGAACAAGAAGGAAAATATAGCTTGGTGGTGGGATTTACTGATGTTGACTGACCAAAAAAAAATGAAGGCTAAAAACAAACCTGGAGTTTCTCCCAATGGATCAATTCCTATCACTATCTGTGTTTATACTTTTTCCTGGTCATGGCAACATATCTCTCTTATTTCATTCCCACACTTGTCAATACCTTTTTCAGGCTATACCTATTCCCGTTATATTTTGTTTTGTTTTAAATCATTCTGCATGTCATGGTAACACTTGCTTATCTTTTTCACTGGTTTCTGTTTTTTCTTGACTCTTATTTTCCGTACATCTCTGTACAACCCTGTTCACTCTTCTTTTTCTCAACTCTTAGTAAGCCAGTCAACGCTTCTTTTCTTTTTCCTTCCTCCATGCTTGTGGAGTATTTATGTTGCAAATAGACTGCTAATTCTGAATTTCAGTGATTCTTGTGATGAAGGTTAGTTGCAACAAAAGTAATCCCTGGGCTGATAGAGCCTCTCAGCATTGTAATAATGTGGCAGATACAATGAATTGTGGCTCATCAGTATCTACATGATATAAGGCATTATCCAGAGTAGAAAGAATGGTTTGTACATATTACAAACTCCCCAAAGCACACGTACAATCTTTAATATTCAAATATGTCTTTATATGTATTTACAAAATCGTGAAGTTCTTTACCACTGCCCTTGACGAATGGACACTTTCCAAACTCCTGGTTCTAATTCAAAGGTTGGAAGCACTAGTATTTCTATGTGATTGGACTGTAAACATCTTTTTTTAAAAAAAATCCTCCACTCCTCTCAAGGAGAAGGTTGAGCTGTGCTGTTTGAGACTTTCAAAATCACATGTACTGTGAAGCACATCTGACAAAGGATACATTATCCTGAACAGTTTAAGCTATAGAAAATTTTAGGCTAGTTTTAAAGTCTTACTTTTTAAAGTCTTTTAAAGTCTTGGAAGTATTAAGCTACAACCGGTGGGCATCCTCTCCCATTACAATACTCACCTCTAAGGAATGCAGACAATATATTGCAATTGATATACTATATTCAAGCAGTTCAAGCCATCTCAACAGAACCGACTTCTGGTTGCTTCCTTGTGGATAAACCATTCAAATGCTTCAATACTTGTGCATCACTTCAGAGTTTTATGGCAGATCACAAGACAGATGTGTTTGCTTCACAACAAAAGTTTAGGTTATTTTTTTTTTTAGTCAACTTTTTACATGCTGTCCTTTAATAAATCTAGTGAAACCAGTCGTCTCTTATACATCGAAGAAACTATTTATCTTCCATTCAACGGTGAAAGCAGCCACCAAAAATCCTACCTGAAAGTTGCAATGAGTCAAGTCATGCTTTTTTAAGGAAGAATATGATTTATGTTCTGTTTGCCTACAAATGATTTTTGGGAGGACTTGTCCTTCCTGAATACAGTGGCTACGAATTTTTGTGTAAAATACTGAGTTGACAGACAGCAGAGGCAATTAACTTTAGTTGAGACTCCATGCAGTTACCAGTGATGCCTGGTAGATCAATGAACAAGCAAAGCAAATGGAGTATCTCCCCTTTGGAGCACATAGACTACAGATTTGTCTTTTAGGAAACAGAGCAGTATTATCCTTCAACTTCTCCCCAGGAGATGGAGAGAAACATTTGCAGCCCATGACTATGTCAACAGGAAGGTATGGACGGATGACATGCGAAACAGCCCTTTTCCCATAGATCTTTTTTGCTTCATCGCAAACGCAACATTGAACGTTTTTCTGTGTAGTATCTTAACTGCTTATTTCTGCACAAGAGCAGTAGGATATTAGATTGAGCAACTTTGTTTATGTGGCTAAGGATGAAATCTTTAACGAAGGAAGTGGCAACTCCCATGAACCTATCACCCACTGGCAGTTAGCAATAATCAGAAGAAAATACAAGACATAGCTGATTCCAGCCAGTTCCACAGATAGATGTGCCCAGAAGGAACCACAGTCTATGGGGAACTGTGCCTATCCCTCTGAGGAGAGGGAGGGATTTTGTCACTCACTAAAGGGGGAAACTGAAGCACAAGCAGGCCACAACACAGAGATGGATGTATTTCCTCATCCTGCAACAAAATCTTCATGACAAGAGGTCATGACACAAAAACCTCACTCTTCAAGGAACTGAGGAAATGAGAATTTGGCACCTGACCTCAAGTTAGATGTCAAGACTGCACCTCACTTGTCTCTGTTTCAGTAGTCTGGATTGTTTCATCCTACAGCCGGAGTTCAATTACCTTGTAGCTACTGGTCCAGCACAAGCTGCCCCCAAGTTTCATGGCAGGCTGTAATGGGGAAGAAATACCTGAGCTCTCTGACAGGCTCTGAAGCCTCTGTATCATCATAGAATCATAAAATTGTCAGGGTTGGAAGGGACCTTAAAGATCATCTAGTTCCAACCCCCTGCCATGGGCAGGGACATCCCCCACTAGATCAGGCTGCCCAGAGCCCCATCCAGCCTGGCCTTAAAAACTTCCAGGGATGGGGCTTCCACCCCCTCTCTGGGCAACCTGTGCCAGGGTCTCACCACCCTCATGGGGAAGAACTTCTTCCTCACGTCCAATCTGAACCGACCCATCTCCAGCTTCAGTCCATTCCCTCTAGTCCTGTCACTGCCCGACATCCTAACAAGCCCCTCCCCAGCTTTCTTGTAGCCCCCTTGAGATACTGGAAGCCACAATAAGGTCTCCTGGGAGCCTTCTTTTCTGCAGACTGAACAGCCCCAACTCTCTCAGTCTGTCTGCACAGGAGAGGTGCTCCAGCCCTCTGAGCATCCTCGTGGCCCTTCTCTGGACATGTTCCAGCACGTCCATAACTTTCTTGTGGTAGGGGCTCCAGAACTGGAGGCAGTGCTCCAGGTGAGGTCTCATGGTGGCTTGAAGAGAGAAAATGTGGCTATGCCCATCGATAGTAAGTTCAAAGCTTGAATTTTTGAACTTTCACTGCTCCAAGTTCTACTGGAAAGTTTAACTACAGTTACTTTTCAGACATGAGCCAGCATTTTTCTGTCAATCCATCAGGACCTTGCAACCCATTCTAATGGAAGTTGCTGTGAAGTAAATGAGGGTGGAATTGGGACTGAAAATGCCAGTGACAATCACACTGTGAGGGAAATCTGAAGTGAAAAGAAGGTAGGTTTGAAGGAAAAAAATTCAGAAAGCCTCACTGTCTACCTTTGAGCAAGAATTTAAGGGAAGTCATATGTAGCAGCTGAAAACTTCCCCTTTGAAAATTACTTAGAAGTTTCTCCGTCGTTCTGCTTATCCTTGCTAACAGTGCATGACAAAAGCTGCTGCATTAACAATGTAATTTCAAGAGTTGTGATATGATAAAAACTGGTGAAAAAACCCACCTCCTGCTCAGCTTGGTTAAAGATGGATGTACTACTTCGTTTCTGGTCTTCCTACTGGACTGTATTTATTCATCTTTGCTTCAGTAATACCTCTTTATTTCTGTAGCAGTTGTATCTGCAAGTCTAGTTACGAAACTGGGATTTGATAATTACAGTGAAGTTATTTTCTTTCTTCTGTATCACTTTAGATCCACCCAGTTTCGCAATGGGCTGAAGTTCTCAATTAGTTCTAAGTAAAATCCAATTCAGCTGAAAACCAGAAAGTTCGAATTCCATCCAAATCTGCCAAAAAACATAATAATATGAATCTTTAAATTGCCAGCAATCTTTCCAAAGTGGATAACAACAGTTCTGGAATGTTTTGGCTAGTTTTGGAACATTTATCCAGAGATATGTTCTTCAAACTCTGTATTGCCTGATCTTTTTGTGATTCAGAAGTGTGACACTCACGGTGTAGCAAGAAGCTGTTTGATATGTGTATTTTCACTGTTTAATATAAATGTACATGGCATAATTAAAAGCTATTGTAAGTGATGTGTATTCCAGCTGTGCTATATCTTCTCAGCCCAAGAATCTGAAAGGTGTTTTGCTGTGTAAAGGCTATTAAAATCCAAGCCCTACTAAGATTTAAGCAGAAGTGTTAACTTTTCACAGGCGTGATTGATTGGCCCTCGCAAATTGCTGAAATACAACTGATTAGGCATTTAGATAATCAATCGCATAATGATCGGCAGCAAATGATGAGGAACCAATAAAACACATACCGTTAGAACCAAATGACTTGTAAAGCCTCTAACTCATACGTGTCAGGCAATTCAATCACACCCCGTGCAAGCTGTGGCCTCCAAGTGAAATGTGGTAATCTGGCAATCAAGAAGGGAGCAGAGGCATGATGCATTAGTCTTTCTCTGACGGAAGGAATTATGAGACTGTTTGTGCAACGTGCTGTAGCTTGAAGTCCTAATATGACTTAACCTGTCCCAGCAATTAAGTACCATTTCAATTCTTAGAATGGAATCCGAGTGAAGTTCAAAAGTCTGTAATACTGGTGGCTCTCAAGACGGGGAAGAACTTCACATTTGTATGCAAAGACAAAAATATGTTTCTCCCAATCGTTTTTAAAAGAAACAGAAGATAGATTGTTACACTCCATCTTTCGAATTAACAGCTTGTCTTTGCAAAATGCTTTCCAGCAGTAATCGGAGACATTACTGAAACAAGAAGAAAAGCCAAATACTTTCTTTCCAGCTCAACAGAGAAGCCATCAAATCCCTTTTTCATCGTAAAAAATGTTCAGACATTGGAAATTACTGCTTGAGGTGCCTAAACATGGCAGGATGAGGCTAAACCTGTGGGGCTGGCTTTCACATCATCTCCTATGCCCCATGCAAATGCTTCAATAACCACACAATCTGAATTCAAGAGAGGCAAAAAAACTATTCGTCTTCACTCTT
>NW_009731047.1:66680-71870 GCF_000703405.1 Apaloderma vittatum
CAAGACTGGCTTGCTGCAGACTCCATAAGGAGAAAAAGCCAGGAAAACTGAGCTATTTGCAGCTGATGTAGGTAATATACCAACTTACTCACTGCAAGACCTGTTACATGTAGGCAGCCAGGACACAGCCCTCCTGGACCATCAACAATTTGAAATGGTACTTGTTCTCCCACCATTAGAACCTACAGAAGATCTGATGACTGAGTTGCTGGTGACTGTTGCCCAACAGGCCTTTTTTGTGACACATGCAGGAGCCAGGTTTTGGGTGAAGACTGTGACTATTGCTCTCAAACATCCAGGTAAAAATGAACCTAATTTTGAAAGGAGAGAAAAAGATGCCTTTTTGTAGCACTTAATTTGCTCAGATTTGGAGATTTCTAAGTAAGAAAACTTTGTGACACTTATATATGCCTATAGGTATATGTGTGTATAACTATAAAAAAAGGGTAAGAGAGCTTATAGTTCACAGATATATATATAGGTAAAGATTTAGATTATCTACCCATTCCACTTATTTCTCATCAGAAACTGTTAGACCTTCCTACTAATACTAAACATTGCAGCAGATGAAGATAAAATTAATGACACTCATTGACCCTTGTATTTTCTTGGCCTTTAAATTTTTATGTTGTGATTTCATAGTCATAAAATTTAACAGTTTTTCATTACAGATTTCTTCTGCCTGATTTGTCAGCTACAATAAATAAGATTTTGTTGGATTAACATTGGTGTATTCATGAACAGCAACCACATCAAGTCATATCTGAGCCTAAATTATCTCTACTTTCACTAGAAAAGGAAAATCCAAGCACTTTGAAGAGAGTTATTAAGAAAAGCTATCATATAAAACATATGACTAATGATGTCAATTCTTTGCAGTGAGCATCTTTGCTCTAATCATTTGTAAAATTGAAAGTTCTTGAGATTCCTTTGAAATAAAAACATTTTCTTCCTCTGTTACGGGTCCGCCTTGCATTTGTTATTGCATTCTGCTAGAGTGTAGCAGCAATGTAGTACTGAGCAGAATCCATGTCTTACTGTATATAGTGATTCCACAAGTTAATTGCTCTTTTTAAATGAAATATATTTCTTTATAGTAAATATACACAGAAGCAAAGATGATTAAATAGCTACTTTTATAAACATGACTGTGGTGTCTCTTGATTACTTCACATCACCAGCATACTTTACCTAAAGGGAATATAAAAAGTGAGAGTGAGACTGTAATTGATTTTAAAGCAATATATATCATGTATGGAAACATCAGCTACATTTTAGGAAGTCATTCCTACCCAGTTGTTTGGCAACACCCTGCATCCGTTTGCTTCGGAGGATACTCAACCAAATTTTTTTTTACATCAGAAGGGACCAAACTGAAAGTTTACCAGGTCAGATATTTACTGATCAGGTAAGAAGGTGATAATAAGGAGGTGTTAAAATTCACTTAAAATGTGTCAGATATTTTGCGAGTAAAACTAACCCATGACTGTCACATTGGAAACAGAAGGCTTATTTCACTTTTTCGAGACTGTGGAGGTTAAGGGTAACTCTCTGTAGCTTTCATATAACACATCTCATACGTTGACCTTGAAGCACTCTCAGTGAAGATCTGCATGTTCATCCCTATGCTGTGAGAGTAGTCGTGCTCTCTAAAGTCTTAGTCCAGGGCAAATGGCTCATAACAGTGCACACAAGTCCCCTCCTGACTTAGACACCTATGGTGCGTGCTTAGGACTTCTTCCTAACAAATCAGTGGTTTTTTGCATACGGGAAATGAAGCAAAGCAAGTGAAGTGACTTGCCTCAGGTCAGGTGAAAGACTGGAACAGAACAGAAATGTCCTGCCTCTAGGCAATGTTGCTCTCTGCCTTCCTGAGCTTATGTTTGATCCATGGCAACTGGACTATCTGTTTTCATGTCTCTGTGTTGAGGGGTTTTTTTCTAAGAAGCTCTGGTTGCTTTGGACCATTTTAGTTATGAGAAGTGAATGAAACATTTACCTGAGTTATCAATTGCTTCATGTTAATTTTGGTCCATCTGAGCAGAAAGAATATATTGAAAAAGATATTCCTAAGTGCTTGCACCATTTTCATGATCTTGTAATCATGATTAACATAGAAAAAGTTCATTCAAACTGTAAAATTGGTACTTAATACCCTGAAATTTGGAGTTGTGTAGATAGTTCAACTCACAGATCACAGATCCAGATCTGGAAAACTATGTATTCATAACTAAATTTGACAGCTGGGATATCTGTTTTATCTACTTTAAGCTACTTTTGAAAGATAATTTAAGCATCTTTCCCTTGAATGGTTTATAGAAAGAGATAAGCTTAAAGCCACCTAAAACAGCTTTCATGAATAATTCTACCTGACCTCAACTAGTAAGTGATACAAACATGAACAAATATACAAAAATATTTGCATGCAGAACTGGTTTGTCCATGGAAACGGATAGCTGTGTCTGTATGCACGAATCCTGTGAGCAAAATTGTCTCTGCTGAGTTGTAAAGGACAGTTAATGCAAAATTACACGAGATATTTTGAAATATTGATCATCTTGATTATAAGAGATACTGAAGTTTAAAGTAAGCTAGTAATTTTCACAATTAAGCATGGGTTTCTGATACGCATCCTAAAAGTTCTTTCCCTTAATTTGGAATGTTTTGCTGGCTTCATACATCCTTGCAAGCTATATTAAGTTTCAGAATACATTATGACGACAAATATTGGACCTTTCTGCATGTGGCATTATTAGTGGATATTTTATAGAAATGCCGTATAAAACTTTCCAAACTATAGAGCTATAAGAAAAATAATAGTCTTTCCTGTCTGTATCGCCTGCATTTCGGCAGGTTGTAAATATAAGACAAACCTAAGTCATTGCACATATATCCAAGTCTCTGCTGAAATGTGGCAGAAAGACTTACAGAGCTTCTGTGTTTCACATCGAGCTGTCCATCAGACAAAATCAGTGTTAACATAATAAGCTAGTTATTGCTGCTATTTTAAAAAAAGGAAAAAGAATTATAATAAGGCAAGTACAGTGAGAGTTCAACAGCTGCAGAGTAGCGCTGAAAGAGCAGTAGTGGCCTGGAGCAAGAATCAAAGTAATTACATCCCTCACTGGAAGTGGTGAGCAGCAGAGTTAGATGAGTTAGATGAAACGGCCATAATCAGTTCATTTAGCCTATTCGTTTGCAAGAGAAATGCTGTCTTCTACTTTAGAGAGCCTTCAACCAAAACCCTTCCTTCTCCAACCCCAGACACCATCACTTTTAGGAATCCAGGATTCAAACCGTGGTTTAAGTCACCCACACAGAAAGCAAAATGAAAATGCATGATGGGCACTGAGTACAGAGTGCTACCGTGGCTTTATTGCTTGTGAATAAACTCATTAACATAAAATTAATTAGTAGAGCAGAAATTTCATTCAGCTCTTTGCAGCACAGATGCAATCTCTTCAATACACTTCCTAAAAGTTTGCCCTGTCAAGGCTTAGCTGAGATGTCTTCATCCTACCTGAACTGGGTGCTACGTGTGAATTGAGTGTAAGATTTGAACGGGTACCCACAGGAGTGGGGAGGGCAGTGGGATATGTCTGAAGAAAACATCAGTTAGCTGTTGCTGGGATACCATACCCAGTTCTGCTGTCTAATCTTTTTGAAACTGGAGACACTTCCAAGAAATTGTATAAAGCTGTCTTGTAGTCTTAAGCATATGCCTCATGAACAGAGATTACATGAGTTCAGTCTACTTAATCTGCTTCAGGAAAAGACAGGAGGACAATTTATGATTATATATAAGAACCTATGCGGGGAAAGACCTCTTTTAGTAACTATTTCCACAGTATAAAAACTATAAGCATAACAAAATCCAGCAGCTGGAAATTAAATTCAGACTAACTCAGGCTAAGATGAGTTAACAGTATCTGGGAGGAATATAGTGGGGGTTCTGCCTGTAGAGGAGCTGGTGCCTCCATATCTGGCAAAACCTGGCATCTACTTTGCAAATATATTAATGAAGTTAGTTTGTGTGTGTTTAACAGGCTCATGCAGACATTTCAGCACAGCCAGTGTCACTACCTGAAAAAAGGGGGTTAATATCTAGACGAAAAAGCAGAAAACTTCTTACAGCCAGAGGGCTCATTTGGACTAGCCTGGGTCATCGGTGGGAATCATTTTCGCTGATCCTGTAAGCTCCTATCTTGCTGTTGCAGGTACCTCAGTGGCTCAGACTGTGCTTATCTCTTCCGCATGGATGTGATAAGATTCAGCTCGCTGAGTTTTTCACAGACCCTTGTGCACTCTAATTTTTGCTGCTATAAAATTTGCTAATTTTTACTGGCTTTCCTGAGGCGCGGTTTTCCAAAGGTCAATAACAGCACAAGTCACTGTTTTCCTTACGGCACCCCTGCCTGACTGCTGTTGTTTAAGGCAATCCTGCCCCTGAGGAACTTAAGCCAAAAGGAGGAGGAGAAGGCATCTCTATTGACAAGTTTTTCCAGTTGTGCTAGAAAAATATCTACTGAATGGATCTGGGGAAAAAAAAAAACAAACAACACCACCACCACAGTGAAATACACTGTTGTGGGTATATTAAAAATTACTTAGAAATTTCTGTGGCTTTATTTAACAGAACTAGAGAAAACCTAGGACCTAATAATTCCTGTAAAATCAAAGTCTAAAATTCTGATTCTACCTCCCGCCCTTTCTGCCCTTCAGGCTATCACCTCCAACCTGGGAATGCTGGAAAAGATGGGATTATCAGAGTAATAAGAAAATAATGGCAGGAATGTGCAGTTTTTGGATGCTGTATGGTCACTGAGGGAACCATAGCCCGTGGCATAATTTAGACCTCATCCAAAGCCTGCAATACTAATTTCCTCAGTTCCAGAGACTGGTCAAAACATAATTTTGAAAATGAATGATTTATAGTTCGCTCCTTGTCAGCCTTCCATCTCTCTGCCTGCAAGAAACAAAAGAAAGAAAGGAAAGAAATCGACCACAAAAACCCAGGCCCCAGTTGTGTAGTACACTTACATATTGCAAGACTGCAATGGTTTCAGAGAAATAATGAACTAAGAATTTTGTTAGGGAATATGACATTAGGGACTTATTGTAGCAAAATATTAATCACTGTATTTTTTCTAGTAAAAATGTATTACAGTGGGATTAAAGATATATCAAAGA
>NW_009731047.1:71901-75804 GCF_000703405.1 Apaloderma vittatum
GTTAAAGAAATAAAAACATAATTTTTTTAGTGTTTTTTTTTTAGTGAAGGTGAACTCTAGATGGAGATGTTAGTGCCTCCACTAAGTATTATATAAATTACATTGCTTATATATCTATATATTGTGTGTATATATATGTAGTTAATTAGCAGCACATATGTTAACAATTGACTTTTAAAATTGTCAGCTATGAAGCTAATAACAAATAATAATAGCAAAAACAGCCCCAAGAAGTAGAATACCTGGTATATAAGTAAAATGATCAGCTTAAGAATATTCTATTACTTAGCATAAAACATTTATTTCTAATTTGAAGGAGTAGGTATTATATGAGAGAATTATTCACCAGCAGTATAAACTTTTATGAGTCTATGTAAACTTTTGCCAGCAGGTACTGTAATTACCATGGAGCACATTATTTCACAGTAAATGTATTTCTTACTAGTCTCTTTGAGAGTCTTGTCCACTCATAGGCATTTGTCTCGTGGAGAGCTGGTGCAAATGAGAGGCCGCAGGAAAGCAGGCTCATCTGTGTGAGGAGCAGAGACCTATGTTGAACACAGTCCCTGGTCCTTAAGACATCTGAAAGCTCACTCCCTCACTTCAGCACCTTCTTTCTCACTGTACAGAATTTAAGATTTCAGTGTATATTAAAACTGCTGATATTTACGTATTTGGAAGTAATTAGTTTTATTACATGAAGTATCTGTGTTTTATCTTTTGCCTTCTTAGATACCACATCTCATCTTCTAAAAACACCTACTAGTTACTTTATATTTACTCTTTTAACATATATTTTCCTTTTTTTTTGGATTTTGTTTGTCTACTTGATGTTTTCTGTTTTTAAAATAATTTGTACATATATATATATATATGCATGTGGAGATATGTTTCTTTTTCCGTGAAGGTTGCTGGAATTTCTAGAACGAGACTAAAAGCAAATAAAATTCAAGAAATGCACATAACATGACAGCAAACAAAAATGAATCACAGAATCACAGAATGCTGGGGATGGAAGGGACCTCTGGAGATCGAGTCCAATCCCCTGTCAGAGCAGGACCACAGAATCGAGGGCAGGTCACACAGGAACACATCCAAGTGGGTTTTGAAAGTCTCTCTCCAGAGAAGGAGATTCTCCAACATGTCTGGGCAGCCTGTGCCAGGGCTCTGGCACCCTCACATGAAAGTACGACTTCTTCATGTTGGGGCGGAAATTCCTTTCTCTAGCTTGAATCCAGTGCCCCATGTCCCACCGCAGGGCACAAGTGAAAAGAGGTTGTTCCTTCCTTCTTGACACCCAGCTCTCATACATTTATGCACATTTCTTAGATCCTGTCTCAGTCTTCTCCTCTCCAGACTAAAAAGCCCCAAGTCTCTCAGCCTTTCCTCATAAGGCAGGTGTTCCAGTCCCTTAATCACCCTTGTAGCCCTCTGTTGGACTCTCTCAAGTAAATCTCTGTCCCTCTTGAACTGGGGAGCCCAGAACTGGATGCAATACTCTAGGTGAGGTCTCACTAGAGCAGAGTAGAGGAGAAGGAGAACCTCCCTTAATCTGCTAAACATACTGTTCTCAATACACCCGAGGATACCGCTGACTTTCTTAGCCACAAAGGCACATTGCTGTCCCATGGACAACTTGTCTACCAGAACTCCATGGAGCTGCTCTCTAGCAGATCGCCTCCTAAACTGTACTGGTGCATTTTATTCTTCCTTCCCAGGTGCAGGACTCTGCACTTATTCTTGTTGAACCTCATTCGGTTCTTCTTAGCCCAGCTCTCCGGCCTGTCCAAATCTTGCTGAATGCCTTCACAGCCTTCATGTCTATCAGCCAAACCTTCCAGTTTGGTATCAAACCTCCCAGTTTCATATCGACCTCCCAACTTCGTATCAATCAGTTTCATAAATGAACAAAAAAAAAAGCCATAAATTTTTAAATTTAAGCAACCACTTGCATGATGGAAATTTACAACCTTGACTGCCAGCAGTAATGTTTTACTTCCATGTTAAACTACTGCATTTCTGCTCTGCCTTCATAAATACTGTTCGCAGGCTGAGTCTGAAACGAGCCACTTAAATTGCAACCGTAGAGAAGTAATACCTATTTGCATGTGAAAAACAATATGTTTCTGTTTCTAACACTGGGCCAAGGAGGAGAAAACAGGAAGGTTACTACAGTTTAGCTGCTGCTAGGTGCACATCGTCTTTACAAAAGGAGCACCAAATTCATCTGATTCACAAATGGTCTGTGGGCACTCACAAGGATGAGGGATTTAATAACCGGGCGAGAATATGTAATAAGTGTGATGGCAAAATGTAAGTAAATGGCAGATACATGAGAAGTATATGATAAAAGGCAAGAAAGTAGTGGGATAACGTGAGATACAATTTTAGGAAATGGCCAAATAAATTGGTATAGGAAGAAGCACACCTCCAGCTACCAAACAGCTGGACTTCATTATCCTGTGTGATCAATAATATATAATTTTACACTTATTGCCAGAGTAGTAAAGGATTGTAAGTAATGAACCCGATCAGGAGTTAAGCTCTATGCCTCAGCAAGACAAAGTAAACAGCATCTAGAAAAGATGAAGTCACAAACAGAGTGTGGAGCAGGTAATTATGATTAATGGAAAAATAGTTACATGAGACAACAGGAGCAAACTCCTGCAACAGCATTTGTGGCCATTCAGGGAGAAAGATCCTGGGAAACAGAAGACTATCCTGAGGTTTTTGTCTGTTACTCCTTGCTTGTGATTGCAGCTGACTGCCACAAAGAGAAAGGTGAAGCGATGGGCTACAGTATGTATCATAATTTAAACTGAACTAGATAACTGTACCATTTCATGAGAGAAGATGCAAGACGAAGAGCCACCATGTTAGCAAAACCAGAAAACCCCCCAAAATGTAGGTATAATCTGTATGCCAGGCACTGGGATGGGAAATGTTAAATAGTTCCATATGACCAGAACACTTTCCACAGCCAGACTTTTCCTACAGAACCTATCATTTTATTATTAATTAGAGTGTTTTAATTTATTCATGACTGTTATTAAATTTACAATACTTTTCAGTTCTTAAATAATTCCTGTATTTTATCCTGAGGCAAAATCTCTTTAGCCTCAGGCACTTAAACTCAAAGACTTCTCACTCATCTGCTATAACTACTCTATCTGACTTGAAACAAAAGAATAAATATACGGCACCACATAAGGCATAAATCCAACAGTGTATTAATCTAATATGTTAGCCACTCATCTTAGGAAAAATGGATGATAGTTTCTGTCATTCATCAGTGTGGAAGTTTTACTTCATGCTGTCACCAGGGCATCTTTGTAGGACCTAGTGACATCCAACTCAGATAGTCATGTTTGGGGACCAGTTCCTGGTGATTCTGCCCATCGATACAGGCTGTTTTACAGGGCAGCTCAAAGCAAAAATCTACTGTAAGTGCTTGGAATCGTTTACCTAAAAAAGGTTTTCTTTGTTTTTTTATTACTGAGGATGCCTTAAAGAATATAGCAAAACATTCACGTGTACTCAAATGGGGTGATTAACTTTCTCTAACACTCTTCTATTTTTTTTTTTCTTTCTACAGCAGCATTGGTCTAGATAAACCCTTGGATTAAGACTCAAGAATTAGCAATATGAATAAAACACATCATTTCCAGTTAATTTTTATCCTCATTTGTCCTCAGGAAAAATTTTATGTACACTGTGGAATGCTTTGTTTCCTAAGGTTCAGTCTGAATACAATTTTTCAATTTCTTTTCTTATTTTCTTTTCTCTTAGAAAATATTTAATTTGCTGTGTTGCTGAAAGCAGTCCAAGGTGTTAACTTGTATAAAGCACAAAGCAATAATGACTTTGATGACCCTTAGTTTGCAGAGAAAGCCGTCTCCTGCT
>NW_009731047.1:75835-124886 GCF_000703405.1 Apaloderma vittatum
TGATGTGAGAGAACACTTGTTCTCACTATGAGAACAAAGTTAAAGATCACAGATCTCCTACTATAGCTTTAAGTGTTCATTTTGGTTTTGTAGATCTAACCCACTTGTGCCAAAATAACAGTTCTCGATTTTTGGTCGGGATTCCCGGAAGAACAGAAAAAGAAGCAATTTTTCTCCTTATGAGAATTTAAATATTTGGGGGAGAACAATTACACCTTGTAGCTGTTCAAAGTGTTTATGATAAAAGTGCTCAATAAGTAGTGCCCTTGGAGCAGAGGTAAAGGCAGATACATGTCCAGGGAGTACTCAAGATCTCCCGCTAAGAGGTGTGGAGCTCTTTGGAATCACACGGTTGAGGTCTACTGCTCTGCAGATCCAAATGCCTCATGGAGTTCGGCTCCAAAGTAACAATATCAAAATTATCTGCATATCAAATTCTGCAGGAACTGTAACTGTCTAAGTTCCTGTTTATATTCTGTGGAGATATAATCAATAGCCAGTAGCCTAGAGCTCATTTGACTTTTGCCCCAGAAAATTTCTGCTAAACACAGGTTTAGTTGGGTTCCTACTTCACATACATGGAGTAATGTAAGAGCTGTGCCACAGTCTGCCAAACTGAGGATGAAAGATCTTTTAGGACAGTAAATGCTTTTTTTTTTTTCTTTCAGTAAAGCAGAGCTCCTGAGTGCTCTACCTGAGAACTGCACTCAGTTTTCATTTCATAAAAAACTCATTGACTTGTTAAAAAAGAAATTTCAGTAACAAAATAAAATACACTTTGTGTGGACAGGCAGGGGACATAGCAGTGAACCAGACATTCACGTTACTTGACTGTGGTAAGGCACACAGTGGCTTTTCAGGAAAATAAACAAAAAGAAAAAAATGTTAGGCATATTTACATGAATTATTATGCTTTATCTGTCCTCTGGCTTTAGTCTTTTGTATTTACAGTTTAGTTTTGCCCATACCACATTCACTAATACCTGATTTGTACAAAGATCTTTTACTTTTAATGCCAGAATAAAAAAAGTAAAAAAGTAAAAAAGTTTCCTTTTCAAGATTTTTGCTGTTGTTGTTGCTTCATTTCTTACAAAAAATACGCTGAATTCCTGAGTATGGCCTTTGTGCAGAGTATCGTGCCTTCACAGATAACGACAACTGAGGGAACATTCTGCTCCTCTTCACCTTTCTTCAGCAGGTACTTTTTCATCTCAAGCTCTCCGTTAAAAGCAAAAGCATTTTCTACACTATTGTTCTATTTATTTATTTGGCAAATGCTTCCTATGGAAAAAGCTTTGGTAAAGGTTGCAGCCAGTGTCACTTGATGTAGCTTTAGGATGAATGTGCTTCCTCTGCACAATGTACAAACATTGTGACTGCTCAGATGGTGTCAGAGACCTGGGTTCAACCTCCTTTTCTACCAAGTTTTCTTAGGTATTACTGGCAAGCTACTTCAGATCCTCAAAATGACTCAGATTTCCAGGGTGGGATTGAAATACCTGAGGGAGTCATCTATGTTCCTTATCCTGTACCTCAGGAGAATTAGGTTCCCTTGTGGAAGAATTTGTTTAGAGATACCAGCTGCAGTTGAGCTACAGGGGTGCCTAATTTAAGCTACAAAAAACACTGGAAGGTGGAGCGGTTCTGTGACATTGGCTCCTGCTGGATTCTTAGACCTTATCTATAACCCTAAGTTTCAGGATTAGGTGGGAATTTATGTCTTTGTAACATTTATATAAACCTCTAAGACACCCTTTTAGACAAAACTGACTCATTTAGTTGTTATTTTTTAACATATGGTTATATCATTTGGTATCATTTAAAGATTGGATTATGAATCCGAGAACAGGAGACATTTGTTCCAGCCTTTCTTCAGCTGCAGAACTTCGAATTTCCAGCTTCCTCTCTCTTCCTTCTCTCATGAGAAGATTTGTGCTATTTTCACAGTTCAGTTTGAATTAACTGGAAAGAATTTTTCCCTCTTGGGAAATTTCACCAAAAAACCCTATATGAATTAAAAATGTTAATAAATTATAATGTCATTTTGTAACGTAAAGCTATTTCCGAGCTGTCCTACTGATGACTCTATCAATTGAATGCTTCATGAACTTTGACGAATTTTATCCTTGCACGCTCTTTGTGATGTAAAACACTCAAACCTAATTTTTCCATTGGAGCATCACATGAGACACACTAAATGTTTTACTTGACATCAGAAACAAAGCGAGCTTGGGAATATCCAGTTCTTTTAAGTCCTTGAACGTCACTATCCACTTCTGGATCTTTCCCCTTTATGTGCTCCTGGAAACACTATTCTCCACACTCAGATAGGATCAAGAGATCAGACAAGGAAGTGATGGACTGATTTCAAGAAGGTCAAGCTAGGTTAAATACTTGGTCTACACACTTTGATTGAGTTCCTTTAAATGTGCTATTGGAAGCACTGTGGTAACATCAATGTAACTTTTTATTTACTTTCCAAGGACTGTCCATTAGGCATTTGTCAATTGGCTTTTTATCCTTCTGAAGTTTTTTTCTTTTTTTTCTTTTTTTTCTTTTTCTTTTTCCCTTTCCCTTTCTTCTTTTTCTTGTTCTATTTTATTTTTTCTCTTGCTATTTTCTTCTACTTATTCTTCCTCTTTTCCTTTTTAGGAACAAGACAGATGAAGTTCCACCAGTAGAAAAGAAGCAATTTCCTGTGGGCAATGTCACTGGTAATATGAGATGTCCAAAAGCAGATGTTGGTTGCTTCAGGCTGCCCTATGATATTCTTTTAATCCTTGACAGTGCATCATGGGTAAACTGTATACAGGCAGATGTAGTTCATGAAGACTTGAAGTTGGTAACAATATTGCAAAATTAATGCTCTCCTAAATAAACTGCACAATAATAGCCTTACAATCTGCACAGGCTTTCAACAGGGCTCCAGTTGAAAGAGACATCTAATTCAGAACAGATGAAGCATAAAGAAGCATAAATATTGTACCACGGCTCCAAAAATGATCATGCATGACTGCATACATCCTAATTGTCCTTTGTTTGTATGTAGATTTAGCAGTGCAAACACCAGCGCTGTACCATTAGCATTACCAACTTGCATTTACAAACTAACTTCAGAGAACAGGGTTGAAAAAAGACACCTGATCATTAGTGCATGATTTAGACCCAGAAAGGACTATTGGGAAGCTACCCAAGCGCTCATCTGGCAACACATCAGGCTCATTATCAGTACTGAAGTTGTTATTTCTCTAGGGAAAAAAAAGTAACACAACAAAAAAGCCCACGATACAAAACAAACATACGAAAAAAACAAACACAAAACACAAACAAGATGTTTTGAAGCAGGAGATAAAGTGTGTTGCACATGTGCAATGCATAGGAGACTGTGCTGTGGCGAGGGTTGCCATGGAGACTGCTGGATGGCAGCAAAAATGCAACTGGATAGGAAAGCTGAGGTGCTGAGAGCATCCCCTGCGAACCCGCAGCTCCCACCGAAGTTGAGGCAAGTAGAGATCTGTCCCTGTGTACTGCCGAAGCAGCCTAGCACCAGGCAAGACAAGACTTCAGATGGGCAGCAACAGTCAGTAGCATAGGAGCCACCGGCAGCTGTTACCTCCATAGGAGCTATTGCGCAAGAAGCAACCATCCCAGGAAGAAAAGAAGGATTTGATTATTAGCAAGAATGTCATCTGTGCAACAGCTTTCTTTCTCAGAGTGATGAGTGAATTACTTAGCCTTTTGGAAAAAAAAAAAGTCTTAGCTAGTTTGCCTGGTGAATCACGAGGCCTATATGCTATTCAGACCACTCCTAAAACCTTCTCTTTCTGCAACAGGGAATTAAAAGAGTGACTGCTTCCCTTCATACAGCTACAACTATGGCTGGAGTATGGAAAAACAGAGACTTGTTGTTCCATGCAGCAAAGCACAGATGTGACAGCCCCAACCTCTGTTTCTACACAGCCATCAGAGTGGTGCTATCATACTGAGAAGCACTTATAGGCTGTACTTTGAGTTTAAGCATCCATCTCAGAACACACGACTGTAAAGAAGGAGGTGAGGAGCGTGCCCATATCCGAAAAAATAAATTCACGGGTATAGTTAAATTTAAATTTATTTACAGGATATAAGCTCCTCCAAATTTAAAGGTTCGGTATCGGTTGAGGAAAAGATGAAGCTCACGCACTAGCCCTTGACAAAAGAATGATAATCGGGATTATCATACACTCACCTCAATCAAGCCGGGGGTTCCCTTTCTCGTCTTGATTGTTTTCACTAAGGTACCATAAAAGGGGGGATTCCCATTCTCCCTTTTAATCTTGCCAGGGGGTACCTTTACCAGGCGGGGGTTCCCATGCCCACCTGGTCTACCTTGCCTAGGGATCCCCTAGACCAAGGGGGAGACTTTATGACCTCCTCAGGCCACTGCCACGAGGTAACTCCAACACAGCCGCTGCAAGAGCCCCATTTTAAAAACTAGTCAATGATGACTGTGGTTAATCATAGCCATCTCGGCTTCTCATTGGCTGCTGGCCAGCTTCCTGGGTGTAACCGAGTCCTGACCAGCTCAAGTTTCATAGACAAGTCTGGACTAGCCCAGGTAGCAGATTCCAGGGAATCTGCCTAGCAACAGCTTAGCTGGGGGGAGGAAATACCTGCCACAATGACAGAAATCCTTACTCTCCTGAGACGATACAGAGTCCTTCACGGAGCACAGTAGGGCCCCATTTCTTTTATAAAATATGAACTATAACAGAACACATGCTGTTTGCATCGTTGCTAGTCCTCACCAAGACTTTTGGGATTGATGCTGCTTAAGCCCATGTTTTCTTTTTAGATGCACATTCATGTTCACCATGACCCAACCACCCTGGGCCCATGCAGAATCCCACTAAGTGAACAGTGCCAGCTTGCAGGATTCAGATATATGTGAAGATATCTCATTCCTAAATCAAATTAATCTTCTCTTTCTTAGTATAAATGGTGACATCATTTTAAAACTTACCCTAACAAAAAGCTAAACTTGTCACATCAATGGAAGTGGTCTTTTTTCTTCCTTATTATAGTCTTTTTTTTTCTTTTCCTTTTCACTACACCTCTCATTTATCCTAATTCTGAGTGTCCTGGCAAGGAAAACTAACTGGCTTCCTACACGTTAGACACTGATGTGTTCACAGTACAATAATCTAGAAGGCAGAACCCTGGAGGTAAACTGGGAGTGAATTAGCTTATCAGTATAGATACCATAGTAGGCTTCAATGGAGGTAAAATTTTATAACCATTAATTGCCTGTTAAAGCAATTCTTTAAAAAAATTAATTGCAATATACATCTTAGTTCACAAAGCAATTGCATGGCCTACAGTCCTTGGGAAATTCTCCTTCTGTACAAGAAGCAGGAATTTCTTTCACAGGCACAGCACATTCTGCAGATCTGCTTTGGAAACAGTATGTAAAGAATTACCTATTATCAAGTGAAAACTTATTGGGACCACGTTTGACCTCAAATTACAATGTGTAGTTGATTAATGGGGCATGGCCATAAGGTGGAAGAAAAAAGTCTGTGAAAACCTGGAACCTGAAAACTGCTAAAAAATTCTGAAAATACTTAAGACCAATTCTCCCCGTAACAGTGGTAATGGATAGAGGGGACCATTTATGACAGTCAAGAAGTTTATAGGTTTTTAATGTAAAAAAATTAAATAATATAGAGAACTTAAAACAGAATTTCTGAATAACTGAAATTGTTTCATGTTGTGCATATGGAATATCAATTCCTTCCACATATTGTTAAGTTCTCATCTCATTTTAGTCGTTCATTTATCAACATCTGTCTGAGTAACAGAATATTACTTCTTTCACACCATCCTATCATGCACACATAAATAAAAGATAGTAATCACCTGCTATCTGTAAATAGTTCTGCTTATCAAGGGTTGGGAGTTTTTTAGCTGGTTTTAGTTTTAAAAAATTCCCATTTGGAATATCCATGCCAATAGCATAAACCACTTGGCTTGTCTGAAGTTACTTATGCAGGTGTTTCTTGGGCCAAAATTAAGATCATCTACACAGTCTAAATCCTCTCTTTTTCCTCCTCTGTCCCTTCATAGAGCCTTTAACTATGTGTGAATTTTTTTTTCTTGCTGTAGAAATTCAACCTTATATTCCATCAGCATTTTAGATGGTTATTGAGGAAAGATGAGCAAGAGATCTGAAGCTCTCACTCGAAATTTGGACTGGGTTCTATAAATCTTCCTGAGTCTAGCATTTCCCAGATGAAATAAGGAAGTTGACTGTAGTGTTCTCTGTAGCCATCACATTAAATTATAATCCCACTTTCATTACTTTCAGTAGCTTGCCTACTGAATTAGCACAGCTAAAGCAGTTGCATTAGCAGTTCACAAATCGTAAAAATGATCAAGCTGTTGCTTCAGTGTTTACTCAATATTCCATTTCCTCCTAATGCACCATGAATTGTGCTGCTTCACAAAAGTCCTTATTTTGATGACACAGTTGATTGAGCCTATTTTCACCACTGCTAAATGGAATCAAATATAATACAATTTCTGTGTAAGTTAATTACCCTGGTTCATGTAGTGCCCTGTATTTTGCGGCTTAGATGGTCTTCATTTTTGACCTCACACCCTCTAACTATTGCAAAAAATCTTGTCATACACAGATGCTGTGAAAATTGAAGAGCTTAGAATCTTAAATCCTGCAAAACCAGCTAGACCCAGAATCATGACAGTGCCCTGTGAAGAAACACATATTTTTAAATAAGAGAATAATTTAGGATGTAGAAATATCACACATTTTCTATTTGTCAGGTTGTCGTTCCTATGTCAGACTTTGACAAATTTTGCTGATGTCTGACTACTATATCATCACTGAGAGTTAAAAATAAATATACATAAAGTGTGATTGCTTCTTCACCTTGATGCTAGTCAACTGCCCCACCTGCTTGAGATCTCAATCCATGCAGACATCACTGTTCACATTGTTGGTTTTGGCACCTTGCTTTGACTGCATCATTCCCTCCATGGTGTGTGGCTTGATATTTTGCATACCCGAAGCAAGCTTTCAAGCTTTTCTTTAAAGTGTTAGCCTTTAAAAAGTAATTTTCTTTATCCTGTTCCTGTAAGACCTGTGATTCGAACAAGACACTAGCCTTCACCTTTGCACTATTATTGATAATCTGCTTTTCCTATCAAGACTTTTGTTTTTCACATCGTCTGCTGAAAAAGTCACTCTAAACATTTGTGAAGGAATGCTATTATCACTTTTAATCCTTCTCTAAAACCTGCCTTGTCTCAGACTACCCATTCCTCCAGTTCTGTACTGGCTACAAGAAAAACCCTTTTTACACAGCTTCTTCAACGTCATTTTAAATCCGGCATCTGTGTCTTTATGCTTGGATAACTCACAAGCAACTCTGTGTTGATCTAAAGACTACAAACACCATAGGTAGACAACATGCTATTTTCTTCCTTGTAGAGCTCCTTCCCACACACTGATCTTGGATTTGAGCTCTTAAGGCTACATGAGCAATCAAGGCTTGTGCACTGCAATTAAGATCAATATTAATAGCATTGGCACAGCGGTTCTATAACAGAAATTCCCATTTTTTTTGGTGGAAGATCTGTTACCTTATATATTTAAATCTCAGCTGCTTCAAGGAGTGGAATAGCTACTCCAGGGAATAATGCAGTTGTTGATGAATAGACTAAGTCACTCGTTAGATATACTTTTATTCCTCTCTACAATCTATGAAACCGTAGCACTATTCCTTACTGCTCCACAACTGTTTGACTATAAAGTCTGAAACTCAGTATGAGTACTGGCATCTATCCTCTGGAGGACCTGCCAACACAAGTGCCTTGCTGCAAAGGAGACTGTGCTCTTCAGTTTCAGTCTAGTTATAGAGCTGCACTGCTAAGAATTGTCATGGGAACCTGTGATGCGATCAGCAGGGTATGACAAAAAATGGCAATGGGAAGAAAAACAGAAGAAATGGAATAAAGCAAGCTGAGAACTGTCATTGAAAAGCATCCTGGTAGTAATGGGAACTGTCATGGAATCCCCTGGTGAAGCTGGGGGACATATAACAGAAACGTTTGGGTTATTTGCTTGAGACAGTAAATAAAGAAATAGAGAAGTACATAAGTAAAAGCACTGGGGAAGCCTTCTAAAGATGTATGCTCAAAAATCACTTCAGAAACAGAGTCACACTCAGATCTGTGGGATGTGTTTGTCAAATAACAAAAGATGGTTGTTCCTTTCAAGCAAGGGAAAATATGTGTTTCCTTCAGTAAGTTAAACAAATGTAAAATAATTGTAGATTCCTGTAAGCTAAAGCTAGATCAGTGGCAACTGCCAGCTGGTCACTCATGATTCATACAAGAACCTTGGGCAAATACCTCGAACAAATACCTCATGCTACATGACAGTTCTTATTGTCAGAGCATATATGTGGTTATTCAGTTTCTTTAACTGTGTTACAGGAAAAGCACATATGTTTATCTCGCTTATTTGTTTTATTTTTCTTTTTGAGGTGGAAAAATGTTCTTCTTTGAGGAAAAAGCTCTTAAGACACCAAGAAGATTAAAATAGTTCAATACAAGCACGAGTCTGAGTTATCACAATGTGGTATTCACTTTCTCAGGCTTTTTTCAAGCTGTTTCAGGGCACTTCCAACCTACCTGCTTAAATTAAAAAAATGCAGCATACAGTAAACACTATCACATTTGGCCTACACCTTTCACGGACTACCTACTCAACAGAGTTCAAATGGAACAGGAAGCAGGAGTAATATATCAAAGAAAGAGAATTCTTAAACTAATGGTATTGATATGGAAATTACTAGAGTTCTAGTAGTTCACTGCATAGCCTGTTATTTAAAGAAACTAAGAATGCATCTAAAGCACAACACTATCTGTGTCTTCAGTAGAGCATAGGTAGAACTAAATTACCTATGAAACAATATTGGTCAAAAGTTACCTGTGGCACCTAGGAGATCTTGGAGCTACAAAGTCCCCTGAAAAACAAAGCAATACCCTATGCTGTACTCTTACACCTTTATAGATATGAACATCTGAAAAACTTCTCTCATAAATGACTGTCCCACACAGAAATACTGTGTGCGCACTCAAGGCATATGTTGTAAGTAGTGAAACTTCTTTTGTTATTTTTTTTTCCCAGGGACATGTCCTTTTGGCATAATACTAACAAAAAGGATTGAAACTTCTTTTGTTATTTTTTTTTTCCCAGGGAAATGTCCTTTTGGCATAATACTAACAAAAAGGATTCAAAAACCAGACAATTAATCTCAATATGTCTTACAAAAATGAATTCACATTGGTTGTAATGAAAATTGAGAAATTGGAAAACTACTAATTACTAATGCTGTTGGCTATACACCTTGAAAAGTATTGGAATAAATGTTTGAAGACCAAGAAGTTCCAGTGTATAATGCTGTCTTGTGCTGGAGCGTTTCTGCCACTGGCAGCCTCCAGAGTACAGTAAATCAATATTTTCTATTGACTCTGCAAAGCTATACATTTATGCCCACTGTAGACATTGCTCCCTCAGCCACTTTTTCGCTTGCCTCTTTCCGCTTGACCCATTGCTCCTCCGACCCTTTCCTAACCTGAAAACACTGCTGAGGGCTCCTTTCCCTGAGTGAGGCAGGGTATATATCTATTCTGCCTAAACACATTTCTTTTGGGTAAATAACTGTATGTGTTCATATATTCCATCTTCCCCTTCCTCCTATCCCATTAGCCTAAGCGCTAATCATAGCAACAGTTAGAACATCTGGTTCTGTGTCCTTTTGTATAGCAGACATGGGCTTTGCAACAGGATCCTCTTCTTATATTGGATCTATTGCTATACCAATTACAGAGAGCACAACTCCTTTACAATCCCAATAACAATCATCTCCAGCTGCAGTAAACCATGTTTCTCATTCAAAATATGCCTAGTTATATTCTCATTTGTAAATAAAGGTGGTAGCTCACATTTCAAAGGAGGCAGATGGACTTTGACCTGATTTCAGCTTTGGCGTATGAATTGAAATTCCTTTTTCAAAAGAACCAGATAAATCTCTGCTGACTGTAGAGAGTACATCCCTGAAAAGGGCAAAGGGTCTGTTTGCAATCAAATATAATTTTTAGTTTCATCTCATCTTAATAATCATCTCGTTTGACCGTTAGTTTGTTAATGCATTTTTGAAAATGAAATTAATTATTACAAACTACACTTTTTCTTTTTTTTCTCCCAACTGCTAAGCTAAAATCTGTAGGATTTAAGGTGAGCTGATAATGATGCCAATCACTTTTTCAACCGTTATTATTTTTATAGTGACTCAATGATATCCACTACATTAAGTGGTAGGATAACCAGATCACAGAAAGTGCAAACACTACAGTCCAGGAGATTTCTTCAGATAACTTGACAGGAAGAAGAGAAGGTGCAAATATAAAGGCAAAGGGCTAGAATGACGTTTCAAACAATTCTTTTTGCTGTGCTGTAAATAGAGTCCAGCTAAAGCATAAGCTGTTGTGGTACATAAGGATTCCTAAACTGATCTGATATACAAGAATTAAACTTGATATTTTTGGTCCTTGGAATTGCACCTACCACAAGTACAATATTTTTACCTAGAGATTTTCTACAGGTAGACATTAATTTGAGCGAAGTAAGGATTACCTGAATTTATCATTAAGGACACACATAAAACTGACTCTCAACCACCACCTTTCCCTCTATGGCCTTCCTCCATGTACCTCTCAAACTACAGAGCTGAGACCCAGTATTTAGTCTTTTGAGTTATTTTCAAACAAAAAGATGGCCTGTCAAATACACCCCACTGACAAATATTTTCAGAAAGCTTTTCTTTAAAGGTTAATGGGACTAATTCACTGCTCAGTCACATAAAACATAACCAGCCTGTGCCACTGGAGTTACTCCATATATAAGCAAAAAAAAAAAAAAAGCAGAGCAGAATTTGATGCATTATCTTTAGGATTAATGCCTGAATGACACAGCTAGAGTAGATCTGACAGATTTTCCTGCTAATGTAATTGTATTGTGCTGTGTTATGACTATTATTAATTAACAGTCCATTTGCAGGTGATCTAATTGGTTAATATACACCTTTGAAAAATGTAACATTTCCCTACTTCAAAAGGATATTCAAGATGACTTGTAGGAATCTATTTCCATTCCTTTTCATTCCAGTACTCTTATTTCCCTACTTCATTGCTTCAACATTTGGCAGGGAACACTTAAGACTGTGTGAGGTATCCTGTGATCAGCAACCATGGGCTAAAAACGCTGGTGGAAACCAGTGTGAAACTGCAGGGTTTCCCCTGGAAGTACCAGCTATCTGTTTGATCTCCCTCTCAAACAACATTGCTGACAAGAAAAAAAAAGTAAAGAATCACAATTCTACTAAAATGCATTCATGTCAGCAACAGTGAGTTCTCATCAATTTTGATGGGACATGTACATACTTGTGAATCAGGAAATAAAATGAATGGGAAGTGCAACATAATCCATTTACAAGTTCTTCATTTATGCAAGAATAACAATGAGTCTTAAATTTATGATTAATCACAAAAATTATGACAGACCTTTCCTCCTCCTCTGTTAGCATCTCCGCGCTTCTTGCTTAGTGTTAAGCTATAATTTGTTGATTAAATTAACATTTTCTACAGTCATGTTCATGGAATGAGCAGCAAGGGTTATTATGGTCTTAAAGCAGTTTCCTTGGCATTTTACAAGGTAAACATAAATCACATTTCATATTTCAGAATTTCCACTTCCCTTGAGGGCCTTCAATGAGAAAAGTGCTAACTTAAGCAAAAGAAAATGAAATGCCTGTATTTCTGGAGCATCACTGCAAGAGGAAAGTAACTATAGGTGGAAAAAATATTTTGAAAAACACATCATGGATATTTTCACCCTAGTTGTGTGGCCTAGAACTTTGTTACTTCTTTGATAATTACAGAAACATTGCAATAGTATTTATTGATTTACCAATTTATTCTCCTGGATGCTACACTTGCTGTTTAGAAAGAAGGTTGAATCATATATAATTAAGGTTAAGGAAACAAATAAAATAATTACTTATCTAGCGCATTTATTTGTCAGCTCAGGTATTCTCAAGCAGTTGGAACTAATCAACAGCATATTGGATTACCAGTTAAGTATTACAGTGTCATTCCTAGACTATTATCTATCTGTATAGAGAAAGCAAAACTGTATAATCAGAATTATTTGCTTATCAGAAAAATACAGACAGTTCTAATCACGCACAGGTTACCTAAATGTTGATGAAAAACTTCATGTTTTAGATAGATATTTTAGTGGCTTAACCATCACATAATCAAAACGTATTTTATGCTTCCACCATGTGGAAAGCAAAGCGTGCGTGAGGATAGGACTGTGGGCATTTTGATTTCCCAGTTACGAACATGCAAGACGTGTTTATGCTATAGAATAAATTAAAATGTAAACCCCCTAAAGCTATGGATGACTTGACATGATTGGCTAACACAGTACAATACAGTATCACACGGAGATACTCATAGAATGTTGGGGGTTGGAAGGGACCTCTAGAGATCATCCAGTCCAACCCCCTGCCAGAGCAGGATCCCCCAGGGCAGCCCCACAGGAACGCGTCCAGGTGCGGTTTGAAAGTCTCCAGAGCAGGAGACTCCACACCCTCTCTGGGCAGCCTGGGCCAGGGCTCTGGGACCCTCACAGTGAAGAAGTTTCTCCTCATGTTGAGGTGGAACTTCCTGTGTTCTAACTTAAACCCATTATTCCTTGTTCTATTGCTGGGCACCACTGAGAAGAGACTGTCCCCTTCCCCTTGACCCCCACCCCTCAGATATTTCTGTACGTTAACAAGGTCCCCTCTCAGACGTCTCCTTTCCGGGCTGAACAGCCCCAGGTCTCTCAGTCTCTCTTCACAGGAGAGATGTTCAAGTTCCTTAATCATCCTAAATACCAACTAGTGCCCTAAATAACAAGCTCTGCTTCTCAGAATCCATTAAAATAATGCCAAGAAATGCAGCTATATTTCTATGTCAACCCATAAGCATTATCTAGGCTATCTCTGGCTCACCTTCTGCAGTATGGTGTGGATACAGCTATAGCTGCTTGTCTTAGTATCACATATCTGTTTGCCAGTCACAATCTAATTTAATACACTGCTTTAGTGTGTCTGTACTCCATGTGGAGCACATTTGAGATCATCTCTAAGAGGCAGACTTCTCATACACACAGACGGGTGATTTGCAGCAGCAAAATTCCAGATTTGGAATAAGGCCTTAATGATTTATCCATAAGGCTAAGTAGGATTGCAAGTTTAAATCTACTGCAACAGCTTGCTTGATTCCTCTGTGGGATAAACAGCAGCGCAGAAGAAAAAAGAAGTACTCCCAGACCAAGCTGCTCTCATCCCAGAACAGTCAGTCCTGGTTACTACTACACTTCTAGAGCATGATATCTCCCAGAATGCAAGTGGAGTTTATAGGCACTTTGAGTACCTTCGTGCAAAAAGAGAGGAAAATGTGTCGAGCAGGGCAATGATTTGCCTTGCATAACCCAGTGATTTTTCAAGTCTACTGTAAAAGCTACGTTACGCTGTTTGCACAATGCTGTCAGGCTGATGAGAGTCAGAACTATTCTGGAAAACAAAATGAAAATGAAAAACCAAAACTACGCTGAAAGAGAAAATAACGCAGATTTTATCACAGACTGTATAAATTTTATGTCAGTTGTCCTCATAAATATTAAGAATAGCAGTTTGATACCCAGCTAGTTCTGATGCAATAGCTTTCTCCTCCTAGCATCTTAGCTTTCATCTCACTATCTTAGTTGCTCTTCATTTCTTTTAGTTTCATTGGGCCAAATTCCAAGTACCTGGAAAGGGAGAGCGGAATGGGAGGCTGAGAACATGTACAGAAATAGATCTTAAATCTTGTTGGACCTAGCAACAGCTGCAGAAGCTTCTTTCCTATAAAATATCATTACTGTTGCTTTTTCATTTTTAGATAAACGAACGTGACCTGTAATGACTGGGATTAGTTGTGGCAAATTGTTAATGGCTAAGAATGCCACCTTACTATGCCAGTGGATATAACTGGGGAGCTTCAGCTTGGTCTTATTTTTACCTATAAAGGATATTTTTTTAATGTCAGTTTTGATCTTGTCTAAGAGACTTAGTTGTATATTTAGAAAAAATTACTTTGCTTGACATTCATTTCTTCATTACCAGAATAGATTTGGAGTACTTAAAAAAAGCTTTCAGAGAGTGACTGCTTGAATGAATGAAATAAAAAAATAGTAACAATAAAAAAACTAAATACAATCAAGAGAGATTATAAATGCCTCACTAAAATTGATGACAAAAGCTCATTCCCCCTCATCAACATCCAAATCTTCAATCCCTAAAAGGAAAAAAGCTTCCTTAGAATTAACACACTACCAGATTTTTCCTTCCAAGCCCATGCAACCATAAAGTCCCAACTATTGCAGAATTATCAGTGTTTATTCACTAGGTATCACAACTGAATTATATCCATGAGAGAAACAACAAAACTACCAGGTGAATTTTCTATAATATTAACAACGAAGAATCCTTTGTGTAATAATATTTACCACTTTCCAGCTTCAGTAGTCATTTCTAATAGTGTAATTTTGCTAACTGGTGAGTAAAGAACACGTTAACAGCCTGCAAAGGGTATTAGGACAGGAGACTGACATTTTAGGTCCTTTGGGGGAGTACAACTAAAAGTAAGGGAATGGAATTAAAACATGAAAAATCACCAGTCTGATCCTCTAAACACTCACCAGTCGATATCACACTTCCTATTTTGAGAGTTCCTAATTAATTCCTAGCTCTGTTTTCCGATAACGCTCGTCAGATATTTATAGAGTACCATCTCTTCTTTGCTCATTGCTAAGTGAAGCAATGTTAATGGTCTAGTTTCAATAGCAAATGTGACTCAATACTACATGTTTACAGAAGTAAGTTATTAGGTTATCTAACAGGATAATAGGAACTGACTTTGAAATGTGTCATTTTGTGTATTTAATCTTGGAAGTGAAGTGTGAAAGCCCCAAAACTGAAGCTTTCTGAAAGAACTCGCTGTGATAAAGCCTGATGCAGTTGTTTTAAAAGGCTTTCAATCTGAATATTTTTCTATACATCCTCCAGGCCATTTGCAGGAGCAATCATCCAATTTCCAGTGCATTACTACTGCCTTTTTCCTCTGTGCAACGTGGGAAATGGCTACTGATTACGTCAATTTTTCAGGCAACGGCAAGAGGCTATTTGGTGCCATTGGCTTTCTGAGCTGCCCTTCAAGATGATCGATGCTCATGTGGAAATGACCCAAAGGACATGACTAAAGGCTTCCCCCAGTCCCTGGAAAAGATGATATCCAGGAGCAGCACCAGGAAAATTAATCTAGCCTACCACCCCTAGTCTAGGTCTGAGGAATGTGCCTTAAACAAAGGTCTCCAAAGGTGAGCTTGCAAAATAAGTCATCCTGGCAGAAGTCTATCACATCTGTGACATATTTCCAGGCCCTTCTCTGACACAAAGAGAGCAGTTGACACAGGCTTTGTGCAGCGTTTGGCTTGCACACATGGTCAACTGTACTGGATATGTGCCATAGAAACATTTTTGCCATCTTCTCACATCAGAGGTATGTATAAAACGTGCTTTGCCAGATGTAGGGAGGGCACAGTTCAGGCATCAGCTCTAGCCAGATAAAGTCTTATCATCTGCATTTTACTGTGGAAACACCACATTGGAGAATGCACATGAGTTTCAGAAACTGGAGATTAGATGTTAGAAGAGTGTCTGGCTTCCAATGAAACCCGAGGCCATTGATTTAAGTCCTCCTCAGAATAGCATAGTTTTTTTATGGAGATGATTGCAACTAAAAATGGAGTGAGATAGGTATGCAGTTCTCAGCTGCAGAAATCTCACTTTCTTTTGGGAAGTTTTAACTTTCTTTTTTCTATTGTACTTCGTCTTTCTTTTTCCTCTTCACATATATTAGCTCCTACCTAAATCCTTCACAGTGCATTTAGAACCAAATAAAGCATTAATATGTTCATCTGTGTGAAATGTTCTCTTAACTATTACCTCAGGCAGTCATTTAGTTGAATCTGATAGGGGAATGCATTGACATTGTTAAGGTTAATGACCCAATGATTAACAATACACATTTTGCAGCTCAATGCTTCCAGTCACTGTTTCACAGGGTAATGTGAACAGCCACATGTATATCATGCTACAGTACCTGGAAGAGAGTCTTTCTTTCTACATAACAGGTGATGTAAAAGAAATCACCCCATTCTCAAATTAGTAATTCTAAAAGATGGACAAAGTTTTATACTTATGAAAAACGTGAGGAACTTCACTGAGCTCATAGATGGCACTATATTAATCTTGATTAGCTCATAAAGTCAGTTGGCTTATAATTTGTGTCTCACTGCGTTTAGCTAAATCATCCACCATTTAGAAAAGATACTTTTTATGATCATAATTATGTCATACTAAAGCTGTAGTGCTTTACTGGATCATTCAAGCTACAGATCTGATGTGAACTGAAGATCCACTTGATTGCAATTCTAGCCAATGTACACAATGACTTTTATGCTGCCCACGGAGAAATGGATGTGCCTGGCACAAAGGCAGGCGAGGAAGGAAGAGCAACACTCAGTCTCATATAAGGTCAACCAGATCAAATTCATTCTTTCAAAAATTCTGTAAAACCTGAAGCAGGAACACGAGCTGCTCACGTTTCAGCGTGTGCACCACAAGGTCGTGGTGAGTTTGACTGGTGCTATACACGTGTACCATCTTCTGGAAGTGGGATCTGTCTTTGAGTACAACAGCTGCATCTGAAATAGGGTTCCTTCTTCTTGAATATCATAACCTGTGAATATTTTTGACCTTCAATGTTATGTAATTGATTACAGTAATCTCACTCAGTTGACTATAATAAAACAGAATTTCCTCTATTTTGAGAGCACTGGTATCTAAAAATAGCAAAACTGCAAGAAACATTTATTATTATTTTATTTCAGCAATGTAAGCATTCCAAAATAATTTGTAAACATCACATAATTCACTGAGTTTCACAACTCTGCACTTTTGTTATTATCACTGCATTAGCATTTTCAGGTATTCCATGGGACCCAATTGTATGCTTGGACTTGCTTGCACTAAATAATCTTCAGGTCTATTTCAGGCTTAATAGAATGGACTGAGCGAATTAACAGGACAGTGGCAAGTTTTGCTAAGGAAGGACAAGAAACAAATCATATTGTTAGTCCTATCCGTCATGAAGGCATCTTAGCAGATTAGTGAGTACATTTTTTTTGTTTATTTATTATAAATTAAAATGTAAGTTGAGTCATAATCAACTTACAAGATAGCAGTAATATTTCATTTCCAAATTTAGGCACTGAAGTGTTCTGATTTTCAGAAGGTCTGTTCAAGTACATGTTCTATTTTATCACTGGAAGAGCTAAGTGTTCAGTCTCTGAAATTTCTATCAGTTATTTAGGAGATTAAGCATGGACTGAAGAAAATTCCTCAATTATTTAGTTAAAGAACTATTTCCTTGATCCTCATTCGCATTTATATGTTAGATCACTGCGGCAAAAGACAGACACTATAAATTACACGGGAGATTCAAATGGGTTAAATTATTAGTCCTTGAGAATGAATTTCAAGGGGATTAGTCCATGTCAGAGAGGCATTGCATTGAAAAAGGTATGTCTTGCTTCTCAACCATCTACACGAGCCTGTGTCAAACGACACTCACCTTTCATTCACGTTGGCTCATGTACTGTGGTCTTGCAGAGGTCTAAGACTTTAGGAAAAAGATTTGTGAACTGAGGCTTGGGTAATTACCATTCCCTTACTTCTCCCTTAAGTACAGCACTACATATGCTGCACCTGGTAGACAGGCAGTATATTGAAGTTTTCACCGGTTATCAGCATCAGAATGCATTACAGTGCCATGAAAGGTCATTTGCTGAACATTAGATGCAGAAGGTATATGCTAATCCATGCCAATCACCCATATCAAGAGGAGAAAATTTCATGAAGGGGAATAGCTCTCTTTCGTAAGAAAATCACGATGAAAGGCTACAACTTGAAGGCATGCATCAAAGAAGAAGAAGTAGGAGGCAAATTTCCTCTTTCTATGTTTCGCAGACGTGGCAGATATGGTCAAGGCAGTAGCAGTAAAATATACCAAAGACATACAGCTGTTAAGCAAAAATGCCTTTTGTTTAATTCCTATGACTTCTACTCCCTTCCCTCTATAATCTTACGCAAAGCGACCAGGTCACCTGAGTCATCCTTGACTGGCTTTGAAATGACATCCTAACAACTGTTTCACTCTACTGTAAACAGATCTATTTCTTTCTAAAAGTAGCTTAATATTTTCTCTTCTGCTAACCTTGTTGTAAATGTTCCAGTCTCGTATCACCCTGATGACTCAAAGCAGTCTTCTCTCACATGTCGTTTTCTTGCATCAATCTTGTCTTAGAGCCTAAATAGTTTCTTCCTATTCAAAGCAGTTTGTGCCAGTGCTGTTTCTAGACACGACATCATTGATCAGCATATTTCTGTGGGGCTAAGCAAGGCAGCTATATAATTTTCTCTAATAAACTGTCTTGCCACTCCTGTCAGAAGCTCGGTGGCCAGTCACCAGATCACTTCTAGTCTGAATTCTTCATGATGGGGGGAAGACAAAACTCTAAATGAGGCCTCACCGATCCTTTAAGCCATGGTGTTAGTAACCGCTTGCAGCAGCTAGTCCCATTCCCCTGAGGAATGGTAGGTATGAAGGATTGACTCGTCTTCTGACTTATTTTATCCAACTCTCTCAGGATGATACAGAAACATGCTAAGGGGAGGATCCAGATGTCTGTGTACAAGATAGTCACTACAGCAAAATGCCTCTGACTCCCACCGCTCACATCTGGATGATAAAAGTTATATGAGATTAATTCTGTCCCAAAAAAAGACATTGCACTTTGTTCTTTTTAATTTTATTTCGCTTACTGCTCACCCATCCTTTATATTAATAACTAAATAAAATTGGTTCCATGGTGTTCCTTTGGAAACTCCATCACTCCTCTAGGCTACTATATCCTCTTTCAAATTATTCTGGCATTCATTCTGAGGGATGAAATAAAATTCTGTTTTCATCATTGTTGACTGGGTTCAAATCCCTTTCAAAGAATTCCAAACAACCTTTCTTTTTACAAAAAACCTTTTGCTTCTGAAATAGTGGGGTATATTTTCCCCAACATATTTTTTATACTCTTGAAACTAAGGAGAGAAAAAAAATTTAAACCACTTGTCTTCACAACAAGACAGATACATATATCCAAATGACTTATTGTAAGGGAAAGACATCTTTCCTTTGCTCTAACTGAAGTTTGTTTCTGTTTGGAAAAGTTCTAGTAGGCATGTCCTAACATTTTAAGATTCCAGTCCCAGTGCTGAGAAATATTATCTGTCACTGTTTAATTTACTAGTATAGACACAGCCTCTGACTCTGATTAAGGAAGTGATAATGTGCTGCCAGATACATTTCTTCAATTAATAGCCATACCTTAAATACTTAGAGAGCTTTTTAAATTATATTATTATTCAAATGACCTTCTTGGGTGGTGCATGAACCAGATCACTTTTCACATAAGAAAACGTTAGGAAGGTATTATTATTGTATAAAGATATAACTATGTAATTGCAATTAAATTTTATAAAAGAACTTTGTAATCTCCAACATTCAAGAAACATCAGACACTGTATGCTGGAGAGGAAATGCGAGTCCAAAACCACTCTTGAGTGGAACTTGGAAATCACTAAGTTTTTTGAACTTCCAAGACTTTTTAATGTTTAGAGTTACAGATACAGTCCTCGCCATAACAGATGAGATGAATATTCCCTCATAGAGACTCACAGTATTAGACAGGGAAGCATATATTATGTCAAACGTGATGATAGGGACCAATATTTGGACTGTAAAGGAAAGTACTTTCAATATTTATGTCCCTTGTGCCTTTTGATAGAGTTGAAGGTAGAAACTTTTGTTTGTGAAAATTCAGGAAAGCCCTGTCTACGACTTTGCAGGTTTTAGAACAAACTGCAAGTCTCCTTCCCTCATTTTTGCTATTTTTAATTCTTTTAGAAGAATATAAATATCCAGCAAGTCTTGATATTCATATCAAACCATTGACTCATAGAAAAAGCATTGGGTTTGGATTTGTCTGTATCTGCAGTCCTGTTCTTGAAATATCTGTTCCAGTTACTGCAGTGATCTAACGAGGCAACATATTATAATTTCTCTCAAGATCTCTGTATTGTTTTGTGTGGGATCACTACAGAGGTCTTTGTCTGACATCAGTCACAAAAATGTTTCAAATATTTACTCTGAATAATGAGGTATCTTGTAGGCACTGTTTAATTTTAATGCTAAAACTATGAAAGAAACACGGACATGAATTCTGGGCCCAAAGAGTGGTGGTGAATGGAATTAAATCCAGTTGGCAGCTGGTCACAGATGGCTTTGAAAACTCCTCAGAAAACAGGAGATGAATTAATAAATAAATAAGCAAAGACTTCCTACAAATTTTGCTAGGAAAAAAAGACAGAATCTCCTTACAAGTATTTTTTTTGTTTGTTTTGATTCATATTTGTATTACTATTTGTAGATGGACTCTATTCTTTTGCAGGGGTTCTTTTATCTAACGAGGTCTTTGCAGAAGGATGTGAAAAGTGGAGATCATTTATAGCAGACATGGCTGATGGCAACTATTTAAAGAACAGTGTGGCAGGAAGTCAATCTTTCTTCCATTACATAAGAGATGTGATATACATCACTGTGCTTATGGGAGGGGGTTCACTCTTAAAAAAATGTGTACCTTTAAAAAACATGTAATGTATACCTAAAAAATGCATTCTGAAGTTATGCCACTGCCAACAGGAGCAACTGGCACTTCAAATTTAGGACAAAGAGCTTGGGCTTTTACTCTCCTTCTTTTTTCTTATCTCATGAGTTATCACGTTTTCAAAATACAACATATACTTGACAGCTAATTTTTGTTAAAACCTCATCATCATGCAGAAAATACAGTATGTAAACTGGAGATCATGGTTCCACAGTCTCCAGAGATTCACACTGTTTAGTCAAAGGCTATTGACCACATTTAATTATCACTGGAAGTTAATAAAAAAGTTAACATCAGCTTCCTGAAGTTTGCATTAAAACAACCTGCTTATTGTTGATGCTTCACCTCTGCTAATGACCTAAAAAATCAGATGAAAAATTATTTTCTACATTAAAATTAATTATATATCTTTACAAAAAAAACCCTGAAGAATCTTCCTGTTTGTTTCACACGGGCAATTAGAAGGTCAAAAGGGAGGTTTGTTTAATCTGATCAAACTCCTGCTCCATGAGGCAGCACGTACAGTGTTAAACAAAGACGATCGCTGTGGAATCAGTATGAGAACTCAGCAGGGAGAAGGACTTCTCTGCTACTGACTTACTGCACTAGATGGACCCAAAAGTGCTGGTTCAAGACTTGAGGACTACAGTCATAGGTGCAGGAAAGCCTACAGGGAAAATCTGTAGGAACAGCTAAGATTAAGAGAAGTTCATTGATGGTGTTACTAAAATGAAGAAACAAAACATAAGGAAAGCATAAACAGTTTTAGAAAATTGTCAGTATACAAGTGCAAAAATCATATTTCCAATTTTGTTCTGTCTCCTGGGAATGTTGAAGAGGTACAGAGCATTTCCTTGAGCCACGATAGAACAAAGTTCATCTACATCAGTAGCGGCTGGAAATTACAGGGTTTTGCTAGTTTATTGGCTGAGCTGAGCGAGCCAGTGAAACAGGTCCATAGCTCTCACTCATTCTAGCTGCTCAGCAATGGTTATGATAGCACAAGTGTCCACCACGATGGATGGTGGACAGTGTCACTGCCAATGGCAGAGGGGATAGAACTAGATGATCTTTAAGGTCTAAACCATATGATTTTATGATAGAGAATGTGAAAATGCACAACGGAGATCAATTTAATCAAAGATCTGCCAGGAACTGTTTCACTGAGCTAGCAAGTGGTGAACCAGCATCTTAACTAGGATCCACTTCCAGATGGATAATGTGAAACAAATCTTGAACTTCTGGTCTAAAATGCCTTAGATGCTCCACCATTAAATCCTTTGCCTAAAGACTGAGCTCTTCCACTGAAAATGTTGTTATGTGAATAGATAAGACAGACAAAGGATATTGAAGGGACAGAATGAAGATACACTGCAAGATACATGGTGAGAAATCTTCACCAATACTATCCATAGCTCATTCCATGACCAATGAAAACTGCCCCTTATTCTGAAGGGACAGTGACGAGCACATCAGCCATGCTAATTATTAAAACAGAATCTCAAAAAACTTCAAAGCAGTAGATAAGAATTCAATATTTGGAAGCACTGTCATGTCAGTACAGACAGTGGGGTCTTTACTCTTAATTATGTTTTGAAATGATCCTCTATCACAGGGAAAAAAAAAGCTGAACACCAGCAAATATCTCTAAGAAGTAGAAACGCTAATCATAGCAAAATTAATTCTGTCTTCATCAGAGCAAGTAAAATGCCACTTTTACTTTAACAAGACTGCACAAACAAATTAATTCTAAATGAGGCAGCATCATCCTGCCAGTTCTTTCACAGGCGCAGTTCTACCTTCTGCTGCCTTTCTTGCTCTGTTTGGAATTTTCTTTTCAAAAAGGAAAGGAAGTTTTCTACTGTGTGAAAACACCACACAGTATAAAATAGATGCAAAAAGGAGATGAAAACTGCATTGATCTGAATACACTTTATTCAACTTCAGAGAATTAACTCTGATGCCCATGTCTGGCACCTCTGTACCCTAGACTTTTGCTAGAAGATGTTCAAAAGACAGCAAAGTGAGCATTTCTGAAGCGTGGCTTAGATCTTGAAGTATATCAACAGAGGGGCCTGAGCTTCCAAAAGCACAAATGCTGCTTTATAAGGGCCTGGATTTAGATGGGGTGAAATTCAGTCCTCCAGCATTTGAAGCACAGCTCTGAAGTGCGGAAGATGAGACAGAATGTGAATGTGCCACAGCTCAACATCAAGAGCATCATCAGAGCAGGAAGGTAACGCATGATGATGCTTATTTTATTACTATTTTCTATGACATCCTTAAAGCAAAGAGACCCTGAGACTTCACTGGAATGTTGAGTCAGTGGTTATTAAGAAGCTTTTGTAGTCTAAACTGACAAGACAGATATCAGAGGCACCATCCCTCTTCTAGAGGAATGAAAATAGGACATGAGATTAAACAGTTTGCCTTAGGTGACTTAGAAAAACAACTGGTGAGCCCAGAATACCTGACAGACCTGCTGAATCCCAGTCAGACACCTCAACCACATAAACTCTAGTTTCGCAAATTGTACGATCATCTGGCCATGTACTACAAGTTGGAGGTGATAAAGGAGCGGAGGGCAAGGGAAAGGATTTCTTCCATTTCTGCCTTGTGCCTTCACACAGTTAAATAAAAAGCTTTTTCTGTCTTCGATTTTCAAATCATAATCTATGACTTCCCTCTTTTTTTTTTTCCAAGAACATCTTTCTTTTTTTAACTTCCTCTCGCCTTCGTCTTTCCCTGCTCCCTTTCTCTATATGGTTCATCCACAGTTGCGTAGCAACAGCATGTTCCTTAAAAACAGAGACTTGCTAGAGATGGAAGACTGAATGAAAAAAGGGAGTTGTACAAGGTCTTAATGAGACCATAAACCAACCATATCTTCTGTCTGGTTCTTTCCAAAGAAATAACTAGGGAGGCGTGTGGGTTGAGGAGAAGTAGAAGTTAAAAAGAATCAACATTTTTGACATCTATTTTCTTTTCTAGGCCCCTAGGAAGGGTCCTCTGAAGCTTCTTGTGTTTGGAAAGACCAAAGAAGAGTGTATGATAAAAGAAAGAATGAGAGTTTAAGCCACAAACAACCAATGAGAAGAAATCCATACCAAAAAAAAACCAACAAACCACAAAGGAGAGGTATTTTTACTCACAGCCACAATTAACAAAATAACTGTACTGGTAGCTCTGTAACTGTGAAGAATTCTTCCCCGAAGACAAACTGAATTGGTCAAGGACACGTGTGCAAAAGCAAGTCTAAAACTCCAAAGTTATTGATTCTTCTCAACACATAAAATAATCACTGGAGATTACACTGTGATATCTTACTTACTACGGCAGTTTAGCTGCAATTATTGTAGACAATACTGAGTCAAGCAGGATACTTCAGCAAAGGCCAGTCTTAAGAAAGTCAAGGAACTTGCAGGCATAAAATGGAAGCCAGACGTTCATTAGCATGTTGGTGAAATGGAGAAGAGAAAGATGAGTACTATACAGAAGGTTAAAAGTGAGGATCAAAATATTCTTCTTTGACCTAAAAATATTACTGTTCTGAGACTGAAACCTAGTATCACAGCATGTCATGTCAAGTTGTTGCAAATAACAGAAGCCTATCATAAGAAGTTTACACAATTTCTCAATCCATAAGCAATTCCTTGCTTGCTACCCCTCAGCATTTGAAGTGTCTTCTCTTCTACTTAGATACATTACTTCTTTCTGGAGGAAAAAGAGGAAGTGCAGTCAGAGCATTAAAAAGGCCAGATTTCTGAGTAGGATGATATTTTTGGACAGACCTGACTTTTCTATGAGGTGATCATGCACCAACACAATCAGTATCTATGGCCGTGATCTCCTCAGCCTCAATCATCACTCCCATTCTCAGTATGTAGAGGAAGACCTTTGTGCACAATGAAAGAAAGTAATGAAATTACTACCGTGTCAGGAAAAGGTTCAAAAGCAACTCTGATGACATGAGTAGCAGCAGCCACTATGAAGCAGCAGCTGTGCTTAGATTTAAATTTTCTTCCAACGCAGCTACCAGAAGCATTATAGAATGCACAGGAATGTCTGTCCTGGCCATGAAACTAGAACAGAAATAGACAAGATACTGAGAGAGACTGGAAATCTTGGTCAACCTGATTTGTTCATCTTGATCTTATCTTGAGCTATTCATTTAGCTTCTGTGACGAATCCTTTCCTGTAAAGCAGAAATAGTCTAGTTCTATTTCAGGGAAGTTGTGTGATGAACATTTATAAATGTCTATGAGGATAAAAGCCAGATTCAAGTACTGAGTATTGAATGAATGGGATGAATTAAGATAAAGTCTAGAGAGAGCCGTGCTCCATTCTTCTCTTCGAGTATTGGGAAATTTGCCCATATCTTCACTTTAATTTGCTATGACCAGAAGTCAGATATTAGACTGGAGCTACAGACTAGCAATCCTTTTCTTTTAAATTTTCTAAAAGAGGAAAGGTTTGATTCCTTTCTATCTTTTATGGAAAAATGAGGTAATGGAATATTTAAAGAATGAAAATATTTTTAATTCCATGCCAGAAGGTCCAAAGAAGATCACAGAATGTCAGGGGTTGGAAGGGACCTCAAAAGATCATCTAGTCCAAGCCCCCTGCCAGAGCAGGATCACCCAGAGCAGGTCCCACAGGAACTCCTCCAGACGAGTTTTGAATGTCTCCAGAGAAGGAGACTCCACAACCTCCCTGGGCAGCCTGTGCCAGTGCTCTGTCACTCTAACAGTGAAAAAGTTTTTTCTAATGTTTTTGTGGAAAGTCCTATGTTCCAGCTTGTACCCATTGCCCCTTGTCCTATCACTGGACATCACTGAGAAGAGCCTGGCTCCCTCCTGACACTCCCCCTTGACGTATTTATAAACATTTATGAGGTCACCCCTCAGCCTCCTCTTCTCCAAGCTAAAGAGACCCAGCTCCTTCAGCCTTTCCTCATAAGCGAGATGTTCCACTCCCTTCATCATCTTTCATGGCTCATTAATGAAGTCATATGACGTATGAGAAAAAGAGCTGTGTGGGAAGGAATGACCAACTCAAAGGAGGAGATCTGCAGTAAATCTTTCAATAATCATGATCCCAGATCATTAGGAAAGAATTCCAAAGGGGAGATTAGGTAACTTCAGGGAGCTTTAGGATTAATGAATTCACTGAAAGGATGATAAATAAGACTGGTACAAGGTGGCTGATCAGAAGTTATTAGGAAAAAGGATTGGTTATCTGTAACATAATTGAATCAGGTAAAGTGGAAAGACTTTTAAGTGAGGAGATTGAACGTACCTAATGGTGACTGCTCCTGAAAAACAGAGTACCGGTCCCACCCAGTGTTTGCCTAGGAACACACCTGGTTATCCCAACAGGATGGACATAGAATAAAAGAATCATAGCTGAAAATTCATCGCTGAAGACATATAAGCTAATGTGCTGCATCAGGTTCAGCAATCTCACTGACCTGATACACAAAAAGAAAATTGTAAAAATAATTGAGGTTTGGTAAGGAAGTGGTGATCCCCTCATAGCCACAGGAAGCACAGATATCTAGAAGCAGACCAGGAGAGAAATGTGTCATGACAGGAGACTTGCAGGAGCCAAGTGTGGAAAGTTTGAGTAGACTGAGACTGCAATAGCTGCAGTTTTCTTTCAGATGTGGATAAAAATTGTTCTGGGGCCTTCAGAGGAAACTAAGATGCACAGACAGCATCAATGAAACTTCAATTTAAAACATCTGAACATACAAGAAATTTTCTGACGACATTTCAAGGTAAGAGAAGGCAGTAAGATGCTGATGATATGATGCAGAAAATGCAGATACTTTACTGCATCTCCCACTTAAATATCCTTGCCTCCTGCACCTCCTCTCTAAAAACCACCTCCTAGATATATTTCTATCAATTGAATCCAGACACATACAGTGCACATTCTTCTTTGAAATGCAGTTCAGTCACTAGATACCCACACACACTTTTACATTTGATGAGCATTGCCCTTGTTTGCCAACTACCAGTAACTACTCTGTTAAATCAAGTCCTTCAAATATTGTTTTCTGGGTAAATGTAACGCTGGTGCTGGGGAAATTACAACACTAATAAATTAATGTCTCCAGCTAACATGAACATTGATTAAACTACCTATGCTACGCTGTCAAGAACTGCATACAAGACTACAGCTTGCCTTGAAGAGCAAAAGAATCTAATCTCCTGATCTGTATTTGCTAGCAGTAGTGAAATATTTCATTTGTTCACTTTGCCCTGTCTTTTCATCTAATCTAAGGCTGTCAGCAAATGTTATGTTGGTTTGTGAATACAGAATACTGCATGAACTCACAGTGAAAACACTAAATTCATATCAGTTGATATTGAATCACTGTAAGATAGGAAAACTAATTTCAGGGCGGCATTCACCTTTTGGGACAAAATTCGTCCATTCTCAACACCTGTGATGGATTAGATGAATTACTTTCTGGATGTTACTAGTGCTCTTCATTGACTGCAGAGAAAGTCTACAAGACTAACTCAAACTATATATTGAAACTGTAATGGGCTTAAGTACATCTTTGATGGCTTCCTGTTCAATCCGTGATTTCACAATGATTACTTCTTCATCCCACCAGTAACTCTGTGAGCCATCTAATCTTTTAATGTTATGAACATTTCTGCATTATTTGCCACACCTAGAATGATACTAAAAAATAATGATTCTAACAGAATTCAAACCTGTCAGTAAAGCACCAAATGTTAAGATAGCTCAAAAATAAATACCAATAAAGTGTATTTTTAAAAAAATTTGGTGACATTTCTGTTTCCTGATATGTAAAAAAGCAACTTTACCTAATAGATCATCTCATAACATTTGCTCTGGTACTTGACTTAATTAATCATGTTTATTCTCGGAGATGAGCTCTCCAGATGAGCTCTGGAGAATCTTCCATTGCAGCTTAACACATAAGAGCCCTCAGCTCTCTGTGCATTCATCTATTGGGGTTTATCACACCTTTACCATAGTCTAAGAGAACACATCCCAATGTATGTGCTGCTGCACTTTTCTGTTTGGCAGCTGATCTTACAGTGAAAATGAGTTTGTACTGATGTGGTGGTCTGTGACATGGTGCAAACTCTCAGATAAGCACTCATCTACAAAAAAGAATAATTTGTATTTGGCACAGATAAACACATAGGGCAGCAGAGGTACTATCACTACTCCTTCCCATTAGTTCAAATGGTTCATTTAGAGCTACAAGGAAGGGGAGAAACAGCTGGAACAGCTACCACAGACCAGAGAATTTAGATCTGGGTCACAAACTTCAGAGCATACATGACAACAGGACTAATCAGAGATAACAACCATCTCTAGTACCGTGGAGGATTTTAGTTACGAGAGTGAGCTGACACTATAACAAATTAGCATAGCCAGGAAAATTGCAAAATGTAACATGCAGATGCACTTGTGATGCACATGATGGGCACGCTTAGGACTTAATTAAGGATTGACTGTAGTCCTGAACGTGAAAATAAACCTCTGAACTACACCCTAGGGAGGCTGCTAGAGCCAGGGACCCCAACACTGGGAGAGGCAGGTTGGAGGGGCAAGCTTCTGCTTTCTTGCAGCCTGAAGAAGTATCTACCTATGTCTTCAATGTGTCAAGCCAACTTTTGTCTATCCAGCCATCAGCAAAGTCACTGCAGCATGTGTGAGAGCATTTGTTCTCCCTCTCAGTGTTGACAGTAGCAATGAGATTCCTTTCAAACTCATCTGGTGTTCTGGAGAGTGACTAGGGCAAGTAATCAGATCTAGACAGTACCTCGCCATTGCAACTGGACTGCTGCTGTTACCTGGGATGAGGATAGCTGGTGAACATCCACACATATTAAAGCGTACACATGCTGCCAGGTGATACTGAATAGGAGAGAATTAATCTCTAATTGAAGGCCACGTAAATCACAAGGTAAAGGGAAAAGCAGAGACTAGATTATGACTCAGGGAATGAAAAATAAAAGATGCCCTCTAGCCAGGCCTTTCCATGGAGGTACTGATGGAATATGTGAGAAGCCTCATGTGAAGTGAAATCAATCTACTTTGACACCTGATTCCTCTGGAAAAATCATTAGAATAACAAGTGGAGAGGCTAGAATGGAATGGAATCAAAGAATCATTTCTGTTTCTAGCAGCTGCCGAAATACCTATTTACCACTGAGACCAGAACAACTCTGAAGCAGCTGTTGTGCTCTTCTGGGTAAATAATATGTGTTAAAAAATGTATAAACATTTATACATGTTTACCTTTGAGACATCAGCTTCTCTGAAGCAGACATTTCCCTTGCTGCATACATAATACATGCTTTGTTTGAAAAACTGCCTAAATTCATAAAGGGAGAAAAACCTGTAGGGCACTATACATGCGCAGTGCTGTTATGTCTCATAAATACATATGTCATGGAGTCTTAGCATATAATATGGCCTCATATTCTCTATTCAAAGTCTTCTGCAAGATGCTCAAAGCATTCCTGTAAGTTCAGCAAGTACCATTACCTACTCCTTTCTAAGAAAGGTTGAGATTTTGAGAAATATTCACTGAACTGCTAGCCTTCATGTTGCTCAGTCTGATGTGAGCCGCAGCAAAGAAAAAGTGAAAACTTCTTCAACTAGCAGTGCTCCATAAGGGTTTCATCTCTTTCTTTATCCATCACCATTAACATTAGACATCTAGTCTCAGCTAATGGTTGAGGCACAGACCACAAAGAGTGAGAAATAAGCTTTGTGCAGAACTAATATAATAATAATTCACTATAAATATTATCATAAGTGACTAACTGGGCTACCAGAAGAAATTTATGTTCAGACAACGCATGTGTCCGGCCACAAGTTCAACCCTTGTTGCTGAATCACAGAGCACTGCTTCAGTTGATCAAACTGTAAAAGGGCATCCGATCTTCCAGATAGCAGCTCACTCCTTGAGCACAGAAACTTCCACAACATTACCTATTTCAGTCAAATGAGACATCTTGACTCAGAATATCTTTATGTCTCACTGCAATCATGCTCACAAGTGTAAACAACTGCTCCATAAAACTTAGACAGACAGATATAATATGGTTCTCCTCTGCATCATCTTATCCACTCTCCAAATTCTGACTAGTAAACATCCATAAAATTAGTCATGTTTGCTAGAGTAATCTATGAATTGCCTTGGTGGAAGTAGCAATGGTTCATGGAAAGCAACATTACCTCTGACGAATTAGACAAAGGTAAACAGCTTGATAATACAGAACGTGTGATGCTACCCTGGAAAGTAAATCTATCTATCTATCTATCTATCTGTCTGTCTGTCTAGTCGTCTTTTTACTGCTATCTGTTGACAATCATTTTCTATTCTCAAAATTTATATTTAAAGATAACCATTTCACTATTTCATCAAAATAAATTAATCTGATTGTCCACAATAAAAACCTCTCAGTCATCTATTGGCATTTCATGTGCAGATCTGCAATAACAGCATATTGCAAATATTGGGTTCACAATATTAGCAAGGGAGTTAAATAGTATGGCGTAGGAAAAAGAAATCAAGTGTTTAATCAGAAACCTCCTTACTGAGGAAGAACTAAAACCATATCTATTATTCTTACTGTGTTCCTCTCAAGGCAGTAAGGCTACATGACAGTATATAAGTTGCAATTATGATGCATCTTATTTTTCTTATCCACTTTTCACAAATTCAAAGGCTTGATCAAATATTATTCTCCATCTAACATTCCTCTCATTGCCAAGGAGTCATTGCACTCTGTAGAAAGATCTAATTGAGTCTCCATTTTATACTTAATGGAGCTTTAATTATTAATTGATATATTATTGATAAAATCATTATGAGAGGTCATGGCCTTTGTACCATTAACAGGGGGGAATCCTAAGGTACATTTTTACAAATCTTTTTCTGGAAGATTTTTTTCTTTTCTAGTATGTATTGTATTACCTAAGGGATACTCTAATAAATTAGTATTATTTCAGTCACATAATAACACTACTATAGAACAAGAGCATCAATGAGTGCAAGGGTATGCAGACAACAAATAAAGAGAACTTCTTTATATCCCAATGATGCTGACATCAAATTCATTTGGTAGTTTTTGTGTGGACAGGCCTTACATAAAAAATGTTTTATAAAATCTATCCATCACTATTTACAGATCTTTGATGATTTCTTATTTCTGCATGGGAGTAATTCTATTAAGTAAAACCTGGTTTTCAGAACAGTAGAACGTGGACAACTCCCACTGGAAATAAGCTGAAACTACTGATCCCCATCACTTCCACAAATCACTGACTGAGTCCTTGTTTGCTTGTTTATAAGCTCAGGTTCTGCAAAAGAGTCTGAGCTCTGAGGACTTGAGCGCAGCAGTGCGAATCCCTGAATGCAGCTATTCTCTGTTATAAAAAGGCCATTCTAGATGATCTAATGGTCTTCTCTGGCTTTACTCCCTGTGTTTCTGGGACAGCCTTTAGTGGCTGATAGCCATGTGACAAAATATTGCATGGCAGGGAGACAAGAACACCGAGAATCCATGAACATGAGGGGTATGGCTGTGTCTGGCCAGGTACAACAGCTCGGAGAGCAATACACCACCGCAGTTACAGTAAGTGCTCATGGGCTTGTTAATTTAGTGAAAAATATTCAATGTAAAATTAAGTGGGGAATTTTCAAGGCAAGAATATAGGAGAGCTCTGGCTACCAGTTCCTTTGCCCATGTATTTCCAATTAGTGTGTTCTAAACTAACCTGGTGAAGCATTGAAACAGGCTGCCCAGGGAAGTGATGGAGTCACCATCCTCACACATGTAGATGTGGCACTTCAGGACATGGTTGAGTGGTCATGGTTTTGTTGGGTTAACAGTTGGACTTGATCTTAGAGGTCTTCTCCAACCTTCATGATTTTATTCTACAATTCTATGATAACTATGTACTGCTACAGAGCTCTAGATGCATATATATTTCCCTGTGCATCAATTATGTTGGGAAAAAAATACAATGGACTAATACATTGGCTGCTGATGACAGTAATGTTCAGAAGACAGACAGGCTTAAACATGGCATATCAACTTAAAATAAGAAGGTTAAAACATTAAAGAGTGTTTAAAGGAAAATTTAAAGAAAAGAAAGAAAAATCTGTGTCCAACAAACGTTAGTAATAGCCTAGTTCTGAAATCTTAATAGGAAAGATTAATTTTAATAATCAAAAAAGAATAGAAATTATACAGAAGGTCAAGAGCATAAAATTAATAATTAAATGTCAAATTCAGAATTTAGCTTTAGCCTTATAAAAAGCACTAACAAAATAAAATTAAAAAGACAACTTTTTTTTTAAGATGTAGTCAGTTGATTTTCCAGGGATTTAATAAGAAATAAAAAAAAGTTACAGTGCTGAAATGGGTTCAGTGAATTACTAGCAAGTGCATCGTATGGCTAAGATACTAGTTTATTTTTAAAGTTGATATAAAATTTTCATATTATGCCACAGGTTTTGATCATTCTGGTCTCTGAAGAAACAACAATTCCAGGATCCTTTTGCAGCTGGTACAGTTTTCATTAGTTTTGTTTACGTTCAACAAGTTTGTTGGTCTTTCCTTTGCAATATCTTTTTTTTTTTTCACTGGTGAAGGAGAGCAAGCAGTATGCATGGGCAGCAGGCATATCCTGACAGAGGAGTGAGGGAAAACCTCTGTGCTGCTCAGATGCTGGCTGAAAAGGATAATATAGTCCAATGGCCAAACATGTCAGTTGCACATGGTGGGAGATGAAAGAACTGATTCACTCCAGAACTATGGAAAGGAAGACTTTCCTGACTATAAAAACTAATGTTCTCATTCTATTGTAGTTTTTTCCTCAGTGTTCTTTGCTAATAATCCTTCCTTAAATCTCTCTCTCTCTTTCTCAGGTTCAGAAGCTGAAATAAGACTGACTTTTTGTGGTGGCACATCTCCAGTAGTCACAGGAGCCATAGAGATGTATTTAAATTCAAACGGCATTGTGTTTGAAAGACAGAATATTAATAGGATATCCAGGCTAAAGGGAATGCAAATAACCATTCCCATCAAGTATTCTCTTACTATAGTCACATCTAATATTTCCCTGGAGCCAAAGCCAAGCAAGGGTACGAGAAAAGAAGGTAAAGTAGGAGGAGCTGACAATTAGCCAGATACCAGGCTAAGCTGCCTGGAGAAGCTGGGGAATATATAAAGTCACATTTTCTTGAAGCAGCTATGTGTGTACACTCCTTACATTTTAGAAAGCTGACTTTCACCTCCAGAATAAACTTGCTTCTTAAGGGAGTAATTCTATCCTTGAAGACAAAATCCCTCAACTCATACTGATGACTGCACTGACCTATATCATTGACTAGGTAGTTGTTAAGTTTACTGAGAAAGTCTGGCGAACATGCTGAGGAACAGTCATAAACATATATAGTCATCGCAAGAAGTGGGGATACTCTAAATGAAATCTACAGACCTCTTCTGTAAGTAGTATATAATGTTTTAATTTGCTTACATATGTTACATCTATATTAGGGACAAGAACTTGATTGGATATACATCATTTAGCTGGAAGCAATAAGGAGGCTTTCATCAGAAGCAAATATTAGTTCTTCTGCCAGTCTTATGTGGGTCTTTAGCATTGGAACTACACTCTTGTATTAATTTAGGAGATAATTTAAAGTGCATTTAATAAGATTCATTACCCTTAAGCAGTACATTGGTTGTTATCACTAATAAATAATCTAAAAAGGAAAAAAGAACTCAATGAATTTATCCAATTTTATATCCAACCTCTTTCCTTAAATGAAAATTTTATTAGTGTAATTGAAGATAGCAGAAAGTACATGATATAAGATAGCTCTATATATACAATTTTGGACATTTTAGAAGCTTGGATTGAATTTAAAATTCCCACTTGAACACTGCAAGTGCAAATTGCAGTCCTCATTATTTAAAATCTGAGTGGCACTGATGGAGCCGTGTAGCTCTGCAGCACACGCTGAATGTGCCTGAGCTTTCGGAAGCAGCCACATTATGGCTGGAGTCATGGTATTGCTTCTTCCCCACCCTTTTGGAGAGTGGGAGTAAAGCAGATGTCTGTACTGTATCAGGTGCTATTTTCATACCTATTATTTTAGGTACAAAATAATCTCAGCATCTGATGAGACATTCTTTGGCTTCCGAAAACATCAAACGCATCCATCTATGGCAAACCTAAAAGAGGCAACAAATCTCTGAGGCATATGCCACTAAGGCTTTCTTTTTCATAAAAGTTTTAATTTTCTCTTGGAAAAAGAAAACTGAGCTGTCCTCTTCCACCAGACAATCCTCTCCTCACCAGAAAGACAAGCATCCTCGATGTCATTGTTCTGTATATAGGATTCAAGTTATTCCCCAACTGTCTTCCTTCCAAGTGAAAGTTCTTCCTTGGTCACTCCTATGCTAATCTTCCCTCTCAATATCTCCTCATCTTTTGTTTGCTAATTAGTTTCTTCTTTCTACAACACAGGAACATCAATCTGTTTTCTCCCTCCCTTTTCAGGATTTTATGTCCCTCAGCAATCTGTCTCCCGAGGGCTGTTCAAAAGCTCAGCATAAGGCGAGTTTTCATGCAAGAGTCACAAAAACTTTTGCCCTGTGTGACTCTTCCAGAAAGTTAAGCACAGAATCAGTATTCTGCATGGACTAGCAGATGAGAGAGCTTTTTGACTACAGAAGCTACAAAAGTGACAGCAAAGTATAAGGAAGTAAATTGGGGAGGGGGGGAGTGGAAAGAATAATATTTGCCAGAAACATTAAAATGTCCAATGACTCCATATGCTCTTAAAATTATGTGTAAAGGAGATGTCCCATCTAATATACATATGCTTTCAAAACAAAGCATTAATTTTATATGAAGCTGTTTGGCTGGTTTTTTTTTCTTTAAAAATAATTTTATATTATTTCTTAAAAAGTGGAACAAATTCAGTAGAAAGAGGTCATTCCTTCTACTTCTGCCAATGAATGCACTTGGAAGATGACCACTCAGAATAGCTCTAGTTTTGGTGTGTGTCCTCCTGAAAGGGATTCTCACCTGATGCTCCTCCCTCCTGTAACTGTTGTTTGGAGGAGTGACCCATATCTCTACAGCTTCTATAGGACATTTCTAAGGCATTTGCTTGCAGTAAGTTCAAGGTGTGGTGCCTGCATGTGTTTTGGTGAAAGATAAACACAAAATAATCTCCCATCATAAATTAGAACTATAAATTGAGGCTATTAGTATTTTGCTCTTTTGCAGGGTATGACGAGGATAAGTGCATTAACAATCCTTATGTGCTCCAATGCTACAACAGAAGCCTAAGAAGTTCTCAAGAAAATAAAGGCCCAAAGCTGCCAGGAGAACCCAAGCTGATGAGGATAAGGTTTAACTGCACTTTGAAAATGCAAGAACTGTGACATAAACTGCCTCTTATAGCAAAGGCATATGTGTTGATCAAAGGAATTGTCACTCCCCAGAAGTTTATCCATTCCAATGTCCCCATTTATATCTGCCAGTACTTAATGGGCAGGCATGTGAAAATCAGGTTTCATGTGTGGTAACATTGTGCAGCTGTTGATGTTGTATTGTTGGCACCAGTTTCTGACACAGACACCTGAGGTGAAAAATGAGATGCAGTTTCAAAGACATGAATAAATTTTGATTGTGAATTATTCCATAGAGTTGCACAAAAGGAAAAGCAGTGTGAGGAGGATGTTTTTTGAAGCTCCCTCTCACTGGCTTTGTGGTAACAAAATGAACACTTTTATATTTTTTTTTGAGATTGAAACAATTTCTGCAATTGTTCAATTACTCCAGTTTTTAATTAAACAATGCTCCAATCACATTTCAATTGGATTGATTCAGGTAAAGCAACAAAAAAAAAAGTTGAACTCCAAAATCTAATAAATTTAATTGAGATTTTTCTGTCTTTTCCTAGAGTTACAGGACGATGTTCAGAGGAATTATTCATCTAGTCTTCTGGTTATAAATCTTTTAATCTAACAAGGTCAAGAAAAGGTATCTTTCTGTATTAGGAAAATAACTCTCACTCATTCCTCCCTAACACCACTTATGAGACACTGAATGCTGAAAACATAAAGAACATATTTATGCAAATAGCCTAACACAGAAATTGAATTATAGTGAAATAGAAGAGGAAGCTAGAGAATTTTTTTCTTCAACAGTTCTGGCATTTGGAGTTTTTGAGCGGCAGCTATCCAGATTCACTTAGTCTACCACTACTTCAGAGAGAAAAACTCCAAGACCTGATACTGTGAGTACCGTGAACTGACACCAAATAAGTAATTCAGACCAGGAGGATTGTCAGCTTGTTGAAAATTCAGAGGCAGTAGCACTTTAGCCCCTGGCTTTATAAAGAGAGACAGAAATAGCAAAACTGCTCATTGCGTGTAAAAAATCAAGCTAAGCAAAGAGTAACTCTTGGCTTGCCACTTTGAAATACATATAAGCATAAGATTATAAAAGTAAATATGGTGAATGTGACTATGCACAAAGTAAATATTTGACCAAAGGACATGAGAAGCCAGGTGATCTCTGACATGCCAGCAGTCAGTCATTCCACCAAGTCCAGCTTTTCTCTGAAATGCACCAGCTATACTCCGTGTCAGTATATGAGCCACTCATCTCTGTCCTGGGCCATGCTAGCCCAATTTACCCTTCTGTAAGGTCTGAAGTACCTTGGCTAGATTTGTGTATCTAAGGTAGGGAGCTGCAATCAGAGCCCAGTGAAGGATAAAGCTATCTCTGTGCTCAGCTAAAATACATGGTTGCCCAAGAACTGTGGGCTCATAGGGTCTGTCTGTAAAGTGAAGAGCAGGAGCCAAGGTCCATTCTTTGGCCTTCAGGGAAAGTAACACAGGAGGGATGAATGGATATAGCTATGCTTTCTTCTTACATATAGTGGCTTCACACGTGATAGCTGCAAGGGCCAGACTATTACATAAGCCATGAGATGTCACTTGCTGGCAAAAAGCTAGCTGACAAATGTCAAAATTGTCATGGAGCATGATAACTCAACAGGCTTCACACCAGTCCCCCAAAGAGAGAGCAAAAAGGGTCTTCCCCACAGCCATACATAGCTAGGTCTTGTTTTAGGTCTGGAATTTGCAGGTGCTGGTGGAATACAAGTGAAAAATGAGGAAATATGTATCTTTTCAACAAAAAAGCAAATATTTTAGTAAATCTTTCTGTATGTCACATGTTTATGATAGAACTTGCTTTTCTGAAAGACAACCCTAGCCTCTTCTTACTTTCTAAGAGACAAAACCAACAGTTACAAAATATACAAAGGAAATGCTCTTCAGTTCCCTAGAGCAGTGCAAAGTTACGCCTACACACTCTAAAAGCTAAGAGAAATTATATAAAATAAAACTTCTTATACAAAAAAGAATAGAAATTACTACCTTCGGAGAGCAAGTATATTTTGTATCAGTCTTTGTGAGGAAACACCACAGAAGCAGAACAATGATATTAATAAACCAGTGCAGAACCAAACATTTGAATACATAAGAATGAGTCTGAATATGATACTTAAACAAAACATAGAGACAAAGTTGAAATACTATATTTAAATCACAAAATTCTTACTGTATGACTATGCAGCGGAAGATTTTATACCATCCACAGCTTCAGAACTGTTTCTTTTCATGCATAAAATTTTCAATGCAACATATCTCTAATTTCAATGATTGACATTTGGTATGCTGTTCTAAATTCAAATGCATACTGTTCCATTTACTTTAGAAGATGACAGATTTTTTTTTTAACAGTTAATTTCTATCTCATCACTAAAAGAAAAAGACTACACAACTTCATTTATAAAGGAAATAATGGCTGGTGCAACTCACTGATGATATTACCTGACACACTCATGAAGTAAATTGAGGGAAAAAAAAAATCTACCATGTCAAAATGTGTTCTGTTTCCTTAAATTAAGAGTCTGAAACATTTTCAAATGACTCAAGGCTCTCTCCACAGATACATCATCTCATCCAGTCTATACAATTCAATCTGAATTGAATTCTAAACTCAGATTAGGTTGGATCAATTCTCCTGATGCTTTTAGGGAAAATGGATTTAAGTTAAAGGAAAATAGATTTAGATTAGATTTTAGAAAAACATTCTTCAGTACAAGGGTGGCAAGGCTCTGGAATAGATTGCCCAGAGATGTTGTGGATGCTCCATCCCTGCAGATGTTCAAGGCCAGGCTGGATGAGGCCTTGAGCAACTTGGTCTAGTTGAGAGGCAGCAGGGAGGTTGGATTAAATGATCTCTAAGGTCCCTTTCAACCTAGGTCATCCCATGGTTCCATTCTATGATTTTACATGCAGCTCCTTGAGACTCAGAGGACTGAAAGGACAACATCCCTCTTTGCTTTTACCTCCTGTCACCATTCTAAGTTACCCATTCTGTCTTTAGTGCAGTAAAAATTACAAATGTGGCACTTCATTCCTTTTAAGAAATAACTTTGCAGTCATCAGAGGCAAGAGCTCTGACAAAGAGCACCAGGCAATTCCCAGGATTTGTAAAGTTGAAAAGATGATCCTTTTGTTCTAGGAGTGGTTTTCCCTTTTTTGTATACTCCATCATTACGGTTGCCAAGTTTAAATCTTAGGATTTTACTCTACCAGTTCCTCCTGGATGGGCTTCTGACATCTACGATTAATGAGTGCTTCAGGTAGAGTCATATACTTCCCATGAATATTTCTGCTGGAGAGAATCCAGATGCAAGTGATCAAAACATCATAATTGTTGTATGCACATCTCATGATTTTTACCTTTTTTTTTGAGTTTGTACCACTCTATCTCCTGTTTACTGAGGATTTAATGTGACTACTAGTGTGAAGTGTTAAAAACAAAGTCAACATTTTCAGCAAATATAGGGCATGCATAAGAAGTGTTAATATAACGCCCACAGTCTTCTATGAAGAACTTAGGAGTTTCACATCTTGCAAGTATTGGCTTTAGTTTTTGGATGACATGCACAGCTGACACTTGTGAAAGTAGAGCCAGGTCGGTATATATGGAGAAAGAATAAACAACGATAATGTATGTGTGTCCTCACAAAAATAAAAAAAAATAAAAAAAAATAAAAGCTGTTGCTGTCTGCTGCCAAGGTCTGTCAGATAGCTTTGTAGAGATTAATGATATTAGCAATTGTTTCCTCGAGGGGTTGTATGGATATTCTTGTTGGCTTATTTTCCCTCCTGCACTATATTCTTCGTAGCTGTTACTTAGGTTTGAAACATCCTACTCAAACCTTACAAACAGTTGTACTCAGGCTATGCCCTTTTTTGCTGGGAGAACAGCTATTCAGAGGATTAAATATACTTTAATTCCACAATCCCAATGTCAGATATCTGAAAGTCAGCTTGTGTTTACTATTGTGGCAATTGGCCTGTTGGAATTTCACCCCCTTGACTCTCTCCTCTTTGGCAGCAATGAATAAATTTGATCTGTGTTGAATAAAATAATGAATAAAAAATTAATAAATGTGATTTATATTGACTGAGAATGTATTATTATTGTCAGGTCAATATTAACTTATATCTACTTAGGTATCTTCCTCAAGAGTCTGTTCTCTTAGGTAAGTTTCTGCTTAACAAAGACATTCCATATGAACATTTGCTGTTATGAAGGATTAAAAGAAAGCACTATTTCAGATCGGAGCCTTTGATTCTAAAAGAATGTTCATTTGTTGAATATGAATCCAATAACGACAGTGATACTATAATCTGATGTTATCAAACTACCCAAGTATGTAAAGAACTTTTGCAAGTTCTTGTGGCTTTCTGAGCAGCCCACACACTGGAACCTACCATTTTCTGATTTCTCTAACTTTTTGATACAAATGCAACAGGGTGTGCATTTTTTTCTCTCCCAGCAGGTTTTCTTTGATGAAGGAGATACACACACACACACACACACACACACACACACACCCCTCCCAAAACAATTATGCATCCCTTGTCTTTACCTCTGTATGACAGGCACAATTCAGAATATTGTGCCTAAGGAGTAGGTGTATCACTACTTCTTTAATTATGTTAAATGCCTTGGTTACTTGCTTTCCAAAATTTGGTCTTTCTGACCGCTGCAACGTTACTACGTTCACAAACTTTGCTGGGCTTTTTCTGGAACTGCAGAAATGTGATGGTTCATCAAAACTTCCTATTTCTTAGTACTAAAAAGCACACATTTCATCTGCTCCTTTTCACAGGTAGTAGCCTCATCCAGAGCAAGGCCATCTTGTTCAAAGTATCTCAGAATTAATCATGCTCGGTTTTATTTCTGTCATAAACCAACACATCTTCTGCACGGTAAAGGATGCCAAGCAACCCTGGCACCGTCTGAGATTTCTTTTTCAGAAATATTCTGTTGCTAGAGTGATGCTGACTGGGAGCCAGCTGACACAGTACCTTCCAAATAAAATGATGAATACAGTTAATGCTTAGATTCTTTCATGAAAAATCCAGGGAGGAGAAAGGCCAAGAAGACTTTCAAAGTATCTAAGTTTGAGAATATTTGGTTTATGGTAAGCAAGCTAATAAAAGAAGCTTGTTTTATTTCCCCACATACATATGCTAATTTTCTGCTGAGCTTTGGGACCTTCAATGGATATGAGTCGTTAACTACTTTTCTCTGTCAAATACCTCTCATATCTTTCATTCTCTTTTACTCTCTTCTTACCTTCTCTAGCAACAAAATACAGAGGTCACAGACTATTGTTAGAATTGCTGATGTCACAAGTTTGATTTTACGTCCTCTTGGCACCTCTGCAATTCCCATAAAGACGCATGAGTTTGTTTCTTCAGTAATTTGTCTTTTTGCTACTGATGCATCCTCGATTCCTTTTTGCTGACCATTATATTTTTCCAAGGACTGTATTTTTCCCCAGTTCATCTAGCTACTAACCACAAACATCCCGTGTTGCATTCAATGCAACTAGTCCTATATATATTTTCATTTGCCTTAACAAATATCCATTATTAGTCAATAAATTACTATTGAAATTATAATGACCATTTTAGTTAAGAATTTCAGTAGTCTATTCATGACTTTTTTTCCTATTCTAAAAGAAATAAGGATTTGCTGCTACCTAGAGCTAAAATTCCTTGGATCATTTTTATTATTCTGGGAAACTGGCGTGTTGCTGTACAATGCTCCACCTTCTGCTGCTAACTATATCCTCTTTCTTCTGCTAAATACATTTGTCAGCTGTACTTCCCGCTTTCCTACATCTTCCACAGATTTTTCATCTCTCTTCCCTAACAAAATTTTTTGATCTTTCAATAAATTCAACAGAACTCTTGCCCTATTTGTGTCTCATTTTTCACTCAATCAATATTGTCTGAGATTATCTCCTTTTCTGCTACTAAAAAAAGCAGTCATATCACTGCTTTTTAAATTTTTTTTATGCTCAGTCTTCTACCAGAGTGAGATCTACGTGTAACTGTAATTGTGTTAATACATCAGTGTCTCTGATACCAATAATTACCCTCCTCCTTACTAGGTCTCCTTATACCATTTCACATTTGCAATATTCAGTTAGACTGACCAGGCTAATGAAAGCTCCTTATACTTGGACCTGGTATCTCCTTTTATATTTGATCCTCTCATATATTTTTGCATTTCTGTCTATGAAATGAGCATCAAAGGCTTTTCTTTGTTGCAATTTGTTCCTGTCTCTGGCATTTTCAGAGCATATAGCTTATCACCACCAAGAACAATTCTGACAAACAGCAAAATCTGGGCTGTTCCTTCCTAAAGGAGAAATCTTCCTCTATCTTCTGTCTGGATCCAGCAAGGCCAGACGTATGAAATCTCAAAACCAAATTGCTCCAAGAGTTATTCCCCGTCTCTGGTCCATTACTGAAATGACCATTCTATTAACAAATTTTTCATGGAACCTTCCCCTCAATTGTTCCCTTGTTTTCTATTCTTGTGTTTCTGATGTCTCTTAGACTCTACTATTTGTTTTGTTTCTTGGATGGTCTAAGAAGAAAGAAATAGTCATTGACTTGTCCTTCATGAGCTCCCTATTATATCTTTCCAATATGATATATTCTAGCTTTTCAGTAATATATTTTCCTTTTCTTTTTCTTTCTCCAATATTTCTTGATTTTTTACAGAGTAGAAAAATAACATCAACTTTCCCAAAAAATTATCATGAGGGTGAAAGGCACCATTTCTTTCCAGTACCACTCATGCTACATATTTTTACAGGTGGAAGAAAATTCACTGACGTAAAGGTATTAGGTCATTAGGTAAAGCAAAGAGGTCTCTGGATACCTACCAAAGCACCTACGCAACTTCAATACCAACATGGGTAACCTGTGCCACTGGTTTCAAATGACTGATTTCCTTCATGTGTCCTCTGCTAAGAAACAAATATGAAGTCATGTCCACATCTACCTTAGGTTCCTAAAGCAATCACCTGGATGGTAGCCTCTGTTTATTTATACATTTACAGTCTGCAAAGAATATAGTTTCAGGAAGTATCTACTCAATTCCTTTATCTCTACTGGTGGGTTCATTTGGTGAGAACTCAAGAGACAGGTTTAACTTCAAGGAGAAACACGAATACTTTAGGTGGTTTCAACTGGAGAATAAAAACACTAAAAGCAAACCTCAGGCCACAGTCTCACTAGAATCCTGCTTTGATCTCTTAGTTAGTTTTATATTTTGGATCATGTATATAATTAATTTTAGCCCATTTTTTATTTTAAACTTAAAAAGCATAGCTCAGTCATGTATTAAGGAGATATTACAAATCTGTAGTAATCTAAGGACAGATGTTTTTTTCTGATACGCATACATATATGTCTTTACATACTATATGATATGTCAGCTAAAGAAAGATTCATTCCAGATACGCTGCCTCTTGCTTGCAATGATATGTTGTTCCACATTATATCAATGTAAAGCTTCATGGGTTTCATCACATGCTTGTAGACACAAGGTAAGTTTTGGCATTTTATTCCCATTAGTCAGTTTTTCCCCTTCTCCTTTTCTTTGTCTCCCTCCCTTTCCTGCTTTAGCCTGTGATTTTTCTACTTCTTCATTTTGAGCAACTAAATTCTGAAGTATGCTGATGCAGAAATTCACCCTTTTTTCTGCAAAGTACCTTTGAGTTTTCTTGGCCCTCTGCGCAACATGGCAATTCTTCTGTTGGCAAACGTACCTGCAAAAGCCACCTGCATGGGGTGATTTTCTTTCTTGAAATTCTTTTTCTCCCCCCAGTTTTTCATATAACGACTCTGTATATGGACAACTCAAATGCTTTGTATGCAGAATATAGAGAGCTGGGCTCACAGTCATGTACTACACCAGAAATATTTGGATTTGATCCCCATTTTGCTGCCTTTAATGTAGGGGTTTGCTACAAGAACTTCATTTCAAGATGCTAATTAGAAGCTAGCTAGAAAAATAATGTACTCCAGGGCTAATCAGGTGACAGCTTGCTCTTCTGCTGGTAATGCCATAATTCACCTACTCTTTTGATGCTTGTAGAATGTTAACCTCTTATGCCTGTTATTTTTTTATTTATTTTTAATGTACTATAAAATTATATCTTCCTCAGTATTTTATGCTTTTATTTATATTTTATGGCAGCAAATAATGCTTGTAAAGCATTACAGGAAGCAGATTTCTATTTACCTGGCAGGGAAGTGTGCTGTCTGTGCAATAACAACACAAAATATTTCAGAATAAAGAAGTGTGAAGTTTGTGAGGCTCACAGGTGGTTTTTTTTGGTAGCATCCATGACCTGATTAATCAGTTCTTTTGGTTCTCTGTGCTGACATCTCAGCCTGTGTAAAGCCAACATAAAAACTCATCATCCCTTGTAAAGAGCAAATCAGTGAAAAAAGCCTGTCATTTTTTTCACTATCTCAGCATCCTTCATCTACGTGACTGCCACTCAGAAAAATCAGCTGGAAGAGGGTGCTTAAATATCACTACAAAAGTCTGTCCCTGCCACTGTTGTAATGACTATAACATAACACTGCACAGAATAGAATAGATGGGCCCAACCTAGAGTTATCAGGCTCATTGATTTATTTTTTCCCTGAAATCAGTTTAGGTGATACACACTAGATACCCCTATGTATTGTGCTTTTACAGTGCGCTTCGCTACCAGCTCCTCATTCTCCTCAGGGCTTCAGGTTGTGACTGTAATAATTTTAATCGTGGGACAGTCAGTGTTGTCTTTAGATAATTATGCATTACTCTGAAAAGCCATAAAAGAGGAAAAGTAATAGTTTGTATTTTATCTCTTCAGTTTCTGAAGTTCCAAGGGCAATAACGTAAAGGTTATGAATTGACACTTAGTATTTTCCTCATTTATCTTCTTTGACACCATGATTTCATAATTATGAGGGAAAAAAAATCCACTTTTTCAGTTTTTAAAAAGATTAAAATGAAATTTGAAAACAATTTTTGAAAGGAAGCATTAAGCATTGTTTAATACAACAGTTTAGACATCCTGTTTATAACTCACAGTTTGCTACATTACTGGAACTCAAAACCAAAGTCCAAACAACACAAAATATTTCCAAATCCAATTCCAAATCCACTATAAGGAGTTCTTGTGTAAATACTTTTTTCTGCCCATTCATTTCATCTTTGATGAAAGGGTCTTTGAAACTAACAGGAAGACCCAAAAATCAAGACAAGGGATTATTTTTATCATCTCACTCCAGACTTTGGATATAGTGTGTATCTATTTGCAAAACTGCAACCGTAAACTAATGCAAGGTTTGCCTCTCACAGCACATCATCCCAGCAAACTCTTGCTTCCCAGAGTTTGAAACCCTAAGCAACACATGGTTTAGTCCTGAGTCCCCTTTTAGTGGTGTCCCATAATTAGGATGAATGACTTCCATCCATCTGTATCCGGAACTAAAGGATCTGTCCTACAGTATTGTAGGAAATTATTTAAAACAAAAATCCAGCGTTGATCTGGGCTAAAATGGCATCACACAATGACAAGACTAAATATTGAATCCATTTACATATTCAGGATACTATAAGTTAGGCTCTAGCTTTCACCATATTTCTCTTTGATAAATATCGCTCAAAGAGAAGGGAAAAGTTTGTGTTTAAATGCAGTTTTATGGCTGCAGGAACTGACAAAACTGATGAGCTAAATCCTGAAAGTTAAGTGAGGACACTGAATTTGCCACTGTAAGAGCTCAACTAACTTTAGGAACAGAGTTGTTGCCATTAGCAACGAACCACTCATTTATAGAGGGAGTGATGTTTATCACTCAGTGATGCTCTGAATTTTTAGTGCTTTGCTCAGTTTTTAAAAAAAAAAGAAAGGGAGAGGAGATGCTGCTGTTGTATTTATTTAGTATTAGTTCTGGTCTCGTGCTTGTTGGGAACTGATTTACTGTCTAGTGCAAAGTGCAGTTTGCTCAAAGCCACACACCTGTATTTGCTACTTAATGTATTTACTTTGCTAGTGTTTTATTTCAGAGCGTGGCACAGGGAGTTTACTTTGATTCCGTTCTGCCTTGCACAGGCTTTTGTACTCTTCTCCCTGTAAAGTCTCAGAAAGCCATTTCTTAATCCCTTGTATATAGATAAGGAAAATTTTAAGTGAACAATATTACAAATTTTTATCTGATTTATTTTGACAATACACACTCTTCTTCCCTCTTCTTTTGATATTACTCCTTGTACCATGATATTTGCTCTAGTTTCCTCAGCACTGCTCTCATCTGTCAGCAGATCCACTATTTCCTTTTCTTCCTGTTCCTAGTGTTTGACGGATTTTGACTCTGGCCTCTTCTTTTTCTTCCTTGACACTGACTTTCTGTATTTGCTAAAACAATTGGAATATTATCCTACCTCTCTTGTTTTTGTATTTTCCCCCTGCAATACCAAAATCATCTTGATCTTTGGGGCCTGCACTCCGTATGTCATTATCCCCTTACCATCTCCCCATATAATTTTCTATGGCTCTCAACCAGCTTATTAGCAGCTCCTATCTTGTATGTTGCAATATTTTCCCCCACTTATTACTTGACATCCTAGATCTGTCCACTTGATATCACAGATCTGTCCAGTGAGACAAATGAAGAGAATAACTAGAATGATTGTGAAACAAGAGACCAAGATATAACCAGAACTTCCTTTACTTCAGTAAAACATAGCTCTTCTGTAAAACGCAGTTTACAAAACAAACTGTAAAAAATATGAGAAGATATTAAACAAGAGTATTGGCACAGAAATTAATAAAATAACCACGGCTGCATTCACTTTGAAACAAAAACCTCTGTAGTCATTGAAGCTATGAATGTCCAGAAAAGTCCCACTGCAGAAGTATTTGATTTAAAAATGCAAATATTTTAAAAAGGAGCTTCACGTTCTTACTGAGAAGATTATGTAATAACTTTATACGTGAGAGGATCAGAGACACAGGAAGTTTGATTCAGGACATTCATTACACAATGATTTCTCTTCAGTAGTGTCTGTAGAATAATCTCACGCTTGAGAACTAAAACAAGTATGAATCTCTTGTACATTGTTCCCTTGTCATTTGCTTGTCTTTCTTACAACAGTGTCATAAAATAAGTAAGTCAGCTGCATTGCTGCTGATACAAGCAAATCTAAACACATAATTCTTTGTCTAACTGGGATGTCCAGTTCCTTGGCCCATGGTAATGAGTAATTGTGTTAGCACTGAAATCTTTAGGGAAGTATAAAAGACAGCAGGCAGTGTTAATGCAGAGAGAACAATTAAGTCATGAATATTGGTACATTCTGTTTTATTTGAGATGTTACAAAATAACACTCTTGGCTATTTTGTGTGCTTGGTGTTTTGTTTTTTTTAAATATGGTACACAGCTCAAACAGAAAGAGCTAGGCACGGCACAAAAGTAGCCTAAAAATTGCCCCATTTTTTAGGTAGACGATGGAGCTAGAGAACAGGAAAGGCACACAAGAGAAACAAGTACCATGGGAGCTTAACAGATGAGAAGTTTAATTGTCATAGCTGAGCAACTGAAATAATGGGCTTAACACAGCGACTGAGAAGAAGCTGCATAGTAGACTAACAAGGTGGTTGCCTGTAATGTGTCAAAGAACTTGTGAAGGTCTCTGTAAAATTTACAGGGTACTGGAAAGAAAAGATATATGTTACATTCAGTAGGAAAGGACACACAAACTGGATAAAGCCCAAATATGCCAGTAAAATATAAAAAAGCATCAATTGTATAGATGCGGATACTACAGCCTGGAATTTGGGTGTGTGCTGATTATATAGAATAATTAACCACGTAAAAACTGTGAGGGAAGATTAAAATCATTAACAGATGTGTGATACATTGCATAAGGGAGTGATTGAATACATGTTAAAAAAATAGTCATGGCTTGGACTATTTAGCTTCAAGCTGGTACACAATTTTTCCTATTCTGTTCTTTTTGATAAATGATGCTCAGTGGCTACATCTGTAACAGAAAATCAAACCTCCTTAGGACTGTTCTTTGGTTATTCAGAGCAACAGTCATGGTACGACCCATGTCTGTCTAGTGAACTCTTTGGGTTCTAAATCAAAGTGCCTGCATCCCAACAGCCTCTTAAAAGTGATCTCTGGCCCTTTCTGATTCGCATACTCTACTGGAAATCTTTTGGAAGGATACTCAGTGGCCAGAGCTAAAAATCTATTTGACAATTTAACAGTATGAACAGTCCAATTTTTGTGAGTAGCTGAGTAGGTGAACAAATACTGTAGTGTTAGTAAACAGCTGGAATACTTAAAGAACTGGTAGTCCCTAAAGAGTTAGTAAGTCAAAGAGACACCAATAGTGCAGGGATCTTCCTTAATTTAAGGTCTAAAGTCAATGAGGGGCCTGAGAGTAGATCCAATTTCCTGTGGCAAAATCCAGTTAGCCTTTCCTCCTTGAGATCCTCCAGAGTCAGCCTCCAACATAATGTCTTGATGTGAGGACAACCACAGAATCTCAAAATTGTTTAAGTTGCAAAAGACCTTTAAGATCACTGAGTACAACCATTAATCTATCAATCAGTGTAGAAATTTCACTGCAGAAATTTTTCCTAATATCCAATCTAATCCTCCCCTTGGGCAACCTGAGGCCATTTCTTCTTGTCCTATTGCTTGTTCCTCAGGAGAAGAGACCGATCCCCACCTCACTACAACATCTCTCAGATAGTTGTAGGGAGTGATAAGGTTTGCCCTTGGCCTCCTTTTGTCCAGGCTGAACAACCCCAGTTCCCTCAGCTGCTCCTCCTAAGACTTGTTGTCACAAGACAACAGCCACCACTGTTTTGCAGAGGATAAAAGACATCTCTGCCACTTCACATGGTCAGGTACAACGGAGAGACGGCAATCAGGAGAAGGGTGGTGCAGTCAGAGCCATCTCTGATTCCCTCAATCTGGGAAATAACCAGAAAAGAGAGCAACTGAGAGCAGGTTGAGTGACCAGACCAACTCTGCTGGCAGCAGACTCTCTTGCTTGTCATCATTCCTGGAAACTTTTTACCCAGGCAGGGATGTGGATACTTCTGCCATGCGATCAGACAATCTGACCATGGACAGTGAATCCCATGGTTCCTGAACACATGAATCTTATGAACATGTGGAGATGGACATAGCCTGATGACTTTGCCAACAGTGTACGGTCCTTCCCAGTCGCTGGGAGAAGGCTCAGGGACTGCCTGGATATGAAGAATGGCATAAAATACATTATTTATAGAATATACTCTTCAAAAAAATGAACCATTTTTAAATTGGTATTTCTTATAATGTTGAGGATGATGGTCTATCTTAACATATGGCGATAACCAAATCAGAAGTTGTACCAGGTACCTTTAGAGGTGACAGCACGCAAGACTAGTACTCTGAATTTAGGTTTCCTCCACCAAGTCTAAATCTAATGACAAGTCCAGAAAAAAAATTGTAATTGCTATTAATTACTACTTCATAAGTATACAATATATATAATTAT
>NW_009731048.1:0-1145 GCF_000703405.1 Apaloderma vittatum
AAGCTCTATTTGCCTTTGCTAACCTGTTGTCAGTGTTACCATCAGAGGAAATGACACTTCCTAGGTAGTTGTACTGCTGGACCGACTTAAGCTCTGATTTGCCTGTGGTGATGTGGGGATGCATACGATGCTGCTACAAGGATACAGCAAAAGAACATGTACAAAGAAATTTTTCCTGTGGCATCCTGTTCCTCTTGCTTCTAGGATCATTGAGCAATATGTATATTAAGGGTGAGTGCTTAGTGTGCAGCTAATGGAACACTTAGCTTGTGGAGAATCTCCTCTGCTGCTGTATTCCCACAGGAGCAGCATGAGCATGTGCAGAGCAGCAGACCAGCATGCCAGGGAAAGTTCTGCATGTTGCACCTGAGCGTCCTAATTCCCTTCCAAGCTGTGCATCCCAGCCTCATTCTGCTGCTGTCTCAAGACAAGACCACTCCTTTTCACATCCCTTTCACCGTTATTCCCGCAGGAAAGAAATTGGGCTGTACGGACGAGACAGGAACAGGTATATTGATTTGAGTAGCAAACGGGATGTCACAATATGTATCTGCAGAGCAGTTTATAAACAGCCTCTGTACTGACACAAAAATCTGCTTTGTATGTAGGACCAGTGGTCTGTAACACTTCTTGCACATGCACCTTCATGTTATGTGAGCTTCTGTTTGACATGTTCAGTATAAAAGCTTATTGCAAAGAGGGGCACATCAAGTGGCATTTAGCAGAAGAGGAGCTGGCGGTTGTAGTTTGCTGGGAGGTGTCCCAGAGAAGTAGGGACTCTGGCACTTGCTCCCACACCAAGTTGTCGTTTCAGAAGAACTGGCTCTTCCGCAGAGGATAGATGCTGCTGCTAAAAGGTGAGCCCTGTTTTCCTCTGAGATGCTAACCTGTTGAGTTTCTACTGATTTGGGGTGCTTACATGCAGTCTGACATGCCTCTTGTGCAAGGTTGCTGACCCATGATCTACATAGACCACTGCATTGCCTGAGAGGCTACAATTAGTTCAGCTTTTGGGGCTGGAGGCTATTTTTAAGACCTCAGCTGCTACAAGTATGCTTCCCTGGCTTCTCTTCATTGCTGAGGCTCAGAGAAAGGGTGAGATGCATGGTCACACCACCTGCCAGTTTGCCAGCTGCTCCCTGAGT
>NW_009731048.1:1176-8495 GCF_000703405.1 Apaloderma vittatum
TGTGTCCTGAGGCAAATGTGCATTACCCCTCCAGAGAAAGCTACCTGCCATTTATCAGGTTGCTGGAGGGCGCATGCGGGCAGCTCCCGCGGGAGCAGCTCACAAACTCTTAAGTCCACAGCCCAATGCACCCGTGGTGACTCGTTCATCAATTCAGTTGCCAGAACTGTAGTCTGCACCTTAGATAACATACTGGACCCTCATCCATCTCGTTTTCACAAACATTCAGAACACATATGGTTTCTTAGGCAAGTTTTTCAACACCTAAAACTTAAGAAATATTTTTATTGTACCCATAAAATCTCTTGCTTCTGTTTTGATAGAGTTATAGAAGCTTCAAAGCAACCATATAATGATAGTTTTAACAACACCTAGTAGCCCGAGTTCTTATTTACGTTTCCCAGATTTGTAACTACAACAAAAATATTTTTAAAAGTCAGATAAAGTGTTTTTATCTATTGCTTATATTTTTTGATGCTTTGAGAGATATATTTAGTTTTTTATGTTGGAAGTCACCAGGCTATTTTAGAACCTGTTGAAAAACATTGTCTGAGAAGAGGAGTAATCATAAAGCAAGGCTTTGGGAAATCATAGGTTTTCAAATGGAGTTTATAGTAAATGTACTAGGTCTGTAGTTAGATTTAAAGACAGCATTTTTAAAGAGTATGTCTTCTTGCAGAAGTAACATTTATCATTAAGACTTTTCTCCCAGGTAAGCACTGTTGGTTCAGTGCACTGCAGAAACTTCTCAGCATGTAAATAACAACACAGAGATGGGCTTAATATGGGACAAATGCTTCTCTGGTGCTTCTGCTCTCAGAAAGCTCTCCCCTGTGCTCAGTATAACAATTCTAGCTGATTGCTCTAATATTTTTAAGAAAGCTTTTTCGCCATATTCTGTCCCCATGTCTTAAACACTGCGAACTTTCAGCAAGTATTTCTTCCTTTCAGTCCAATTGTATTGTAGTTGCTGCTAGTTTAAATGGATTTCCTGCATGAATTGGTTCAGTAGCTCTGGTGAACCAGTTCGGTGACAAATGCCTTTCAAAATTGTCCCTCGGACCCACAGAATGATGCTCTGGTGTGGCAGGTAATTCTGGTGCCTTTAAAACAGAAACTCTCAATATAATTCCATTTTTTTTTATTCACACTTGAGTGATGCTGATCTTTTTTCACTTTCTTGGCAGCCTGTGTGTAAAAGAGTATGCATGTGTGTGTAATCGAATGAACGGGTCTGTTGTCCTTTTCACCTCACTACTCTGTCCCAACCCTAAAAACAAAAAGGAAAAAGAAAAACCTCACTTCTTAGAAAGAATTTTGATTAGTGCATTGCTTCAAAATTCTAGCATCAGAAAATAGAAGAAACATATCTTGGATAACTGGATTTTTCTGGAAGACCTGCTTTGAAAAGATGACACATTAAAAGTGGTTTTATATCTTTGCCTGGGTTAAATGATACAGTAAATGGTTTTGATATAATATTTGTGTCTCATCTGAAGGCTGTAAATATTTTTTTCAGATCTGCCTCTGATATTCCTATGTCTGTTAGAAATTCTCCCTCTAACTGTAACATATCCATCATTCTTTAGGGTATCCATCATTGCACATCCCTATTCAATAAGAGATGATATCTTACTATCCTTCCAATGAGTCACCGTATTTATGGATTTAACTGGTATTGTCCAGATGTATCATCTTTGATTCAGCGTGTAGGGTACTGTGGGACTTACTCCCTGTACTCCACGTACTGTAGGCTGCCGTTGTGTGGTGCTGGGCGATCCCAGGGACCGTTTTATCTGTGAGTGGTATCAACAGATAACAATTGAGTTTTTGTCAGTGCGGAGTTTATATATTCAGTTTTGTTAGAATGGGAAAGGCTTCAGTTTAATTTATAATACTGAAAAGTCTAATCTGATTTGGTAGTAAGGTCTTTTCACACAGGTTCTTTTTCAGAGCCGTCGCAAAGGATTGCGCATGTATATCTACCCTTGTTTGGTTATTCAGTGCCATTCTAACTCTCAATAAATATTTACCAATTCTACATGGATCCTTCAACTCTTTTGACAATTAAAAGCCATAAGGGATGTTCACATTGAAACTTCAAAATGTCTTAATTGTGATGGACTATGTGACACTTGATGAGGTTTTTTTCACTTACAGAAATGTGCTTTTAAGAAGTTAATGCTTCACATAGCTTTGCATGTTGTTCAGACATGTCCACTTTAACTGACTGAATGAATAGTTGTTTTGATTTCTTCTTGTTGTAATTATAGTAAGATAGCTTGTGACCTTGTTACAATCCTCCTGAAAAAAACCCAAAAAGTACACAGAAAGAATGCAGAACAAGGTTTACTTTTTAATGATGAAAAATACAGTACAAATTTCACAAGGTTAGGGGTCAGTAAAGACATCTTTTATTATTTTCCTGCATTTTCCTAAAGTAATCTTAGAAAATAATAGAGGAGATAGCCTTGCAAGTAAAGCAGTAGACACATGAAGAGTTGTACTTCTGGGACAGTAGTAGTTACTGGTAATGCAGGAAGGGGGGGAAGTTAATTACAGGATTGTAAGAGTCTATAGATGTCTAAAAGATGAATACAGTAGCCAGAGTACTTATTTTTTAGTTTATTGCAAGTGGGATATGGACAATTTTAGCCTGAATGCCAGGGAAGGCCTCTTCATAGCAAGATCCAAGTGAATTAACTCTTTAGATCATACTTTCCCCTGAAGTACTTAAATCACGTTAGCAATATGTAATAAGAGGGAAATCTTTCTTGCTCAGAGCATGAGGTGGGTTCTGTTTCTAGCTGCTCTGGGTGCTTGAAGCACTTTTCTTGGGGCCATCCAATTACAGCAATCCCTTAACCTCTTCGGAGGAGAAAACTGAAACCCATGTCCAGAGAGATGAATGAGATGGACCTGAGGGCAGACAGCTCACTGAATAGACTTTTGGTTAAAAAATTGCCTCATTCTTAAGTACTGATTGGGGAATTTCAGAGAAACAGATGACATCCTCATATAGAAAAATTCTTGCATTGCCTGCTGGAGAAGTGCTCGTGCATGCTGGAAGGAGCCTAAATATCCAGCTTTTAGAAAACCCTCCTTGTCGAAGAGTGGTAATTTCACTGCATTTTTGAGGGGCAGTTACTGATTTCCCCCAACAGGTGTTCCTGACGGTTATTATATGGTGGTAGCAGCCAAGCAAAAGAGAAAAGTAATTCTCAAGGAAGAAAAGATGCTTATTTTCAAGCAACAAAGGCATGATTCAGGTAATTTAGAAGCTGAATTTTTAGCCCGGCAAGTCTCTTCACATAATGCCATAGACTTGCCAAGTTAGAGAAGAGAACCTAAGGAGTGATGAAAAGCATCAGAGATAAATTCCCTGAGACAATTGCAAGAGAATGTTGTGGGCACCCAGAGGAGGTGAACATGCTTCAGTGAAGATCCTGGGTGTTCTGGGCAACGAGCTGTCCGAACAGGCAGAGGAGCAACGTTGTTTTAAAGCCCAACAGTTCAGTAAGCAGATGCGATGTAAAGGAGGATGACTCTTCACATTCTTCAGGGCTCACAGGCCACTTAAATCTCATAGGTGTGTTCTTCATATTACGTAGATCCAGTCTTAAAGGGATCTTTGCAGTGACAAGTCCTCTGGCCCAGTATGGCCTTCTCTGTCCCCCTTTTTTCCAGCTTATGATTAGTGAGTTCTTGTGTCCTGGGAGTGCGTGGCTAATTAAAATAGTTGCCTAGCTGCATCACCACATATTAGTGACGGATCTAATACCCAAGGTCAGCCATGGCCTTTGAGATCAGAACTTGTTTGACCATAGTGTTTTACAAGACAAAGCTACTAACTCTTCCTGAACAGACAGTGGTAAAACTGAGTTCTCCACTTCTTATTGTATTATCCAGGCTTCCTCATGCTTGCCTTTCCTTAAAGACAGAACGGGTTTTAAACTTTGCAAAAACAAGTTTCTTCTATTCTGGTGGGATTTCTTCAGATCCCATCAAGTTAAAAATTAGTCATTTCCAGAGAAGAGCGAGAGCAGGTATGGGGAAGAGTTGTTATCTGTGTGTTACTTCACTTGCCGATCCTCGGTGGTGGTCCTGCCTGTTCAGCTGCTGCTGGCTGCCGTGCTGCTCAGCGCGACTTGTCTACTCTGTCGCGCTTCTGATTCTGAAATGCACTGTCAATTGGGTTGACAGGTTTCTTTGTACTATCATCCTGGCCTCGTACTTCTGGATAAAATTTCTTGCTAACCCAGGGATTCCTTCTTCTCTCTGACTGATTGCCAATAGGAGTTGGGCTGTGGTGTTCATTGTTAAGACTTCAACGGGGATTTTCAGGTTTGGCACTTCCCAAATTCTGTGGTACCCATCAGTTTTTGAGCCTTCCTAAGAGGCAGCTTGAGTTGGTACCTAATGGAGTTAAAGGGTGTTCTTGTCTGTCAAAGAAGTTGTTGCTGTCAGAACAGAAAAAAATAAGTAAAAAATAACAGTAAAAATGTAAAAGGAATATAAAAACCCATTACTGATACTCATACCTGTAAAATATCTGTGGCACTTTTTTTTCCCAGGTCTTTCCTGCAGTGGAAAGGAGGGAGCTTTATGGTTTCTTTTCATCTATTTTTGTTCATGTCTGTACATCTGAATCTTGTATCCTGTTAATTAAATTTAAACTTCCTTGCAGGCATTTCAGGGGATTTTAATCTAATCTGCTGGTGTATTTGCACTCTGTCTGTGTTAACAGCATGACCTGATTCTTTGGGTAACATTTCTGAATCATCTGTGGACTTGTTTGTTTGTTGCTGGAGCCAGTCCACTCCTTCAGTTCTTGAATACAGTCTTGATAGTTGATGTCAAAGGCTAGATCTTTTATCTTGGAATGTAAGAAAAGGGTAAAACGTAAACACATATGTATTATAAATTCACTGCCTCTTAACTTTAGTTAGAGAGAGATTTTCCACTGACTGAAGAGGGCAAAGCTCCATTATGCCATTCCAGCTTACACGGAGCAAGGATGAGCCCCGTGCCGTGTAAACAGAGCACACCTCAAACATCATTTTTGTCTGTTCTTCAGAGAAAAGTCTGATCCTCAGCGTGCCAGAACAGATTTGAGCTGGCTTTAATGAGTAAGAATAACAGTAAAGAAACAATAACATAAGGCTCAGCAGTCCTATGCAGCTGAAACTCCTAGCTCTGCTTCTTCACTGCTTGCTGTTGTCTGTGCTACCTTGGCTGCGGAATTGCTTCTTCCCTTTTGGTACAGACACGAGAAGAAGGAATGACTCGACCCTTTCTTGGACTGACATTGACCTCAGCAGAATTACTCCTTTTCTGTGTGTGGGCAGATGAGAGGAGAATCAAGCTGGTAATTCAGAAAAGAAGAATTGCTTAAACTTGGTCTCATGAATAAGTAGTGAGTCCTAATTTCATACTATTTCTGGTGTTCAGACAGCAATATATTAGGGATTAAATAATAATTTTGAAGCAGGACAGAAAATGCAGTGTTTGCAATTGTTCAGTTATGACCTTAATGTGTAACTGCCCAACGATGGAACCCTAGTGAGGAGATGACACCAGCTTTGTTCATTTCCTGCTACTGTTGCCTGCTCTTTGCTGCCCAGCAAAGGCTTTTGCTTTCTTTTAAAGCAGGTCAGGAGGGTAAATTATTATTAAGATATTGTGTGCACTGAATGGCAATATACGTTCCTGTTGAATTTTTGTAAAGCTGCCTTGTTTTGCAACTGAAGCGATGCATTTCAGGTGATACTAGCATTTGTGCCCTGAAGCTTGTTATTAGGTGAAAAGCCCATGGCAGCAGTCTTCTGACATCTCTTTGAGAAGCTGGTCTTCAGCTTCCTGAGGTGGAGTGATGTTAGCATGATTTGGTAAGGTTGGAAAGAGGCAGCATCAAGCTGGTGAAGCAACATTTGGGACTCAGACACACACAATGTTAGGGCATTGTGTTAGACCCGTGTTACATTACTAATTCTGAGCTGCAAAGCTGAAATTCTCCGAGAAACAACTTGCAAATTGTAGGAGAAACTTTCCACTGTCTAAACAAATAATACTTTCAAAATAAGAAATTATTCCATATTTATATGGCCTGCCTCTATGATTAAGTTATCTGTGAATGAACAGTGGAGAACCTTCTGAACTCCCTTAGGACTGATAGCAATGCTGATCACATTACTCTCAAGTAGCCCAAGAGGCTCAAAACTTAGTGGCTTAAATATAAAATAAAAAGACCACACATGCTATTGAAATTTAGTTTCACCAGGTTACTTGTAACAGTGATGTGTTTAAAAAAAAAATGAAAAAGAAAGATCAAAACCTTCCTTGCTGCCCCCCTCTACTCAAACACTTTTTTGTCTCAAATGAAGAAGTTGCTCTGCAGGCTCAGTAAGAAATGACTCGTTACCCAACAGTAATAGCTGAGCTGTCATTTCTTGGGTGTTTTGTTTTGTTTCTGTTTTTTTAACAGGTCTTGGTGATCAAGCTACGTGTAGCTACACTTACGTTTAGGAGAGAGTAAAAAACAGCATGTTTTTATGGTAATGAGTTATCTCACAATTTCTTTCCGTTTGCGGTTTGTCAAAGTATGTTCAGGACGATACCTTAACTGCCTGCCACTGTCTCTTGTTTGCCAGTGGCAAAGACCAGATGGGATGAGACGTTTGCCAAAAATTACTGCCCAGTGGTGGGAAAGTACTTGCAACAAATCTAGACCGTTAGGTCAAAATCCTTATCAATTGCAGGCAACGCAATTGGACAGGCTGTGCTGCAGAGTGGCCTGTGAAGGATCCAGGGATGCATCCTTCCAGCAGAGCGGGAGAGAGAGAGGTTTGCAAACGGCCCCGGGTCTCTCACGGCAGCAGTTCCTGGTGGAGCTATCTGGTTTGGATGCCTTTTGCACAGTTACATTCCCTCCTGACCAGTGTTCCAGTCTGTGGGTCCCGAGGAAAGCCGCACATCGATCTGACAGGGACGTTGAAAGATCATTACTGCTGAGCAAGCCAAGGCGTTGTAAACCTGTCACGTTAGCGCAGCGGTGCCTGTAACAAGCTGTACCCACAGGCTCTGGCTGACAGGGAAAAGTGCTTCCTCTTCAGCGGGGCAAGGTGTCCAGTGAACCTGTCCTCGTGTGCTTTGTCTTCTGGGGTGTAAGAACTGCTACACTGCTGTCTGGATTTTATTTCTTTGCATGCCATTTGAACTTTCAAGCTGTAGTAACCAGCTCGAGATCAACAAGCCAAAGATCACAAAGCAGAGGTCCGGGGGAGGGGAAAAAATTGTTTACAAATGATCTGCTAGGGAAA
>NW_009731048.1:8526-29882 GCF_000703405.1 Apaloderma vittatum
GGGTGATTCCCAGAGGAATCGTTCCTACCTTTCACACCAAGGACAAGGGAACCGGATGCTGGGAGCTCCTCTCACCAGCCACTGCAAAAGCAGCTTAGTGCTGGGGACTTGCCCCTTCTAAAAAGAGCACAGTTGCCATTTAGAAAGACGTGTGGATGGTCTCAGACGAGAGTGTTAGGCACATGGCTCTACTCACAACGTAATTTAGCTGGTAAGAGACCCACCCACTTGTTTTTGTTAAGCTGTTCATGAAGTAGGAAAGAATGTGTTGGGTTTTTTCAGTTCAGCTTTTATGAAAAAGGAGCAAATGAAACAGCAGGTATGGAGAGTTGCAATTTTAAAATCTCGTGCCAAATCGTTCAGCCTTCATCCCTGCTGGAATTTATTCTGAGGTGGGGCTTGACGTGAAGATTTCAGATTAAAGTAGGTGACACAGAAAAATATGTTTCAGAAGACCTAACTATTAAAATCTGTTTGTGTCTGAGAATAAGGTAATGAAGTTGACAGTAACCTGCTCAGATCATATTTCAGGATGTTATTTTTGCTTAATATACGTATGGCATGGTGGAGTTTTTCTTAAAGCATGATACTCTGTGTGTTTCCGAAGGGCAGCATCAGGAAGATGGGCAGCAGCAGGGGGTTGAGTGAATCCTGTGGTGATAGGAACGGTGGAAATGGATGGTCAGTGCTAGATGAAAGCCTTTTTATTTGCAAGCTGAGTGGCAGCTAGTATTAAACACTTGATCCCCCCATCCTTTAAATTAGCCAGTGGAACAATGCCATTGGCAGATTGCCTGGGTAAAATGACAGCACAGTACCTAGGGAACTTTTCTGGGAAAAAAATATGATTATTCAGCTTAACCCTCCTGTTTTTAGATGCAAAATTACTGATGAGGCTTAGAGGATTTAGCCCTAAAATCCCAAAGCAAAACTCGAACCTTGTATCTGTAGAGAAATAGTAATGCTCTTCGCTTCCCCTACTCCATCGCATGCCAGGGTCTTCACCATCTTCTTGGACCATTCATTTTCTTACGCTCATCTATGGACAAAGGAATTGTACCTACAATTTTATACACAAATCCTGATTAGACCTACATGAGTCTGGATTTACTAGGTTTAGCCCATTGTGGACAGTGTAGCTGAGCCATTGAGAACACCAAATGACTATTACTCAGCTGAGAAAATTTCATAGCAGGTCACTTTTGCTGCCATCACAGTAAAAAATTGTGAAACTTGGGAATTCATTCAACACAGAAAATAATTAGAAGCTTCAAGACAATCAACAGGACTCAGATTCCTTTAGCTATTTTGGAATCAGCAAGAGGTTAAGAGTGTGGATATATTAACCTATGTGTCCACCCAATTGCGGGGAAAAAAAAAAAGGGCATAAAAGAGCTACTTGAACTCTTGAAAACAAGTAACAATTTGTATCCCTGCAGATGCTTGATGTATAATCAGCTGTTATTATGAGAATGCAGGGGGTTGGTATTAAAGTCTGCCAAAAATACATTGGATGGTTTATAGGTAGATATTAAAAAGCAGAACTTGTGAGCATCTATTTTTTACATATTGTTGCAATGAAATGTGAACCACTTGTTCCCAGGCCTTAAGCTGGACGTCTGCATGAATTGCAGAGCTACTGTAAATATTTCTCAACATGGACAGGTAGATGCTATTGGAAAAAACAGAACAAATTCTTAAGTTGCCAATATTGTCACAAAGTCTCCCTGCAGAATGAAGTTGTTTGACAAAGTGTTTCCCTGGTGATTTGGCTGCAGATGAAAATGTCTTCAGCAATAAAATTCCATGCTCAGGTCTCAGCTCTCTGTGCTCATCAATCAGCAAATGACATATCAAGGATCTTTTTTGCTGGATTAGTTGATATGGTGGGAAAAATATGTGAAACATTGATACTTCTTTGAATTTCTATACATAGAGGGTTTTTTTCTACTCATAAATACACATTCTTTTTAAATATGTGAATATATGTTTTGTGGCCTACAGCTTCTTTTAGTAATCAATAGCGCTGCAATAGGACTAATGTAAAGCTGTTTTTTATGTACACAGATTTTCTTGCCTGGAGATAATGCCTATTCTTAGAAAATTGCTGTCAATCACAGGAAAGGAAGAGCTGGGGGCAGGGTGAAGGAGAAATGTACATTTGGTGACAGCATTACTACCCTCAGTGTGCTGTCTTTTGTGTCTTAATATATTAATGTTTTGCCAATAAATGGCACTTTCTAGAATTTTTGTGGCTCTATGTGCTGTAAACACAGTTTTACTGGGGATAATCATGTTCCGTATCTGCTGATACTTCCATAAGGTATCATTAATGGCTCTGGAAAGTTCAATTACATGGCTGCAAAGAAATAAATCACCATATAGTTTAATTACCTCTAATATAACAGCAGCAAGTATCTTCTGGGAAGCTGCCTCCTGTGTCACTAAATGACTGTCAATGATGAAGCTGCTTTCCTTAAAGGATGCTCTATTAAGGAGATCCTTTCACAGTGTTTTATGCTACATCTGTTGCTGCCAGTACTAAATTTTATAAAGGAATTTAAAATATGACAGATGTCAGTAATAACTTTCATTTCTTGCCTACATTTTAAGGGAAAAAAAATGGAACTTACTGCAATTCCCATAAAGATTTATATGAAATGTTTCATATGGAGTCCTTTTTAAATACTTTTAAAATATTTTTTGAACAGTGATATGGGATCTAGGGTAATATCTTAAAGCATGTTATAGCGGATCTCCTCTGTGCAGTGTGCATCCATCTGCTGAGGAAAATACTGAGAGTCGTTCGTTTTCCTACTTAAATGTCTCAAGCAGAGTCACTTCTATTCAGATCCAACCACCTGAGAGGCAAAATGGGAGCACAGATGGAAAGATGAGTACCCTCTGTAAAAAAAAAGAACTAATAAAATAATGAGAAACAAGGAAAGGGAGGAAGCAAGCATAGAAGTGGTGCAGGAGGAAGACCAGTAAGAAGGGGAAGGCTGATGAGCTGGAGAGAGAAGAGAAATGGCAAGAGCCAGGATTCTCGACAGGGAAGATAAATGAGGAGAATCGACTGATTAGGCAAAGGGAAGAGATATGGAGGAAGTGCAGCAATAGCAGAAAAATTGAGAATTTAGTAAAAGCAGAAATCAAGGACATCAAATTATCAAAGAATAAGATATTAAAGGCTATTGGCTGCCTTTTCCTCCCATTACCAATGAGCAGGTGGGAGAGAGGGAGGATGGAGAAATGTCACAGGCACAACCAACTTGTATTTTCTTGCTTTTCCTTTTCTTAGGATTCTGGGTTTCCTTTGTGTGGTTTTTGTTCACCGTGTTTACTTTGTGTAGACCGCACTTCCTTTAATACCACTGTATTGCTAAACTCCGTGACTACTTTGAATTACTCGAATCATTTTATTTTGGGATCATAACTTGAACTAACAGCCTTTAAAACAACTCTGAGCAATTTTAGATCGTGTCTTTTCCTCATGCTTCTAGAAAAAAACAAGTTTCAGTGCATCGCCTCCCCACTCTCTAGTAGAGTAACTAGAACCCTTTGACTTGATTGCTCAAGCCATGTAAGGGGTGCGGAGCTGTCAGTGTGCTGAGCACCGTGGTGGATGGTCTCTGGGATCACCCTGTCTGTAGGGTGGGGGCTCCAGAAGAGCCACAGAGCTTCCAGACCCTAGCCACTGGCCCAGATCCATGAGTGCGTGCAGGGAAGCCAGACCCTTGGCCGTGCTGTGGCCCACCCTTTTGTTTGCCAGGTAGCAAAGGTTAGCCAGCTCAAGAGGATAAAAGAGTAGGGCTTTTTGAGTGTGAAATCCCACTGGTACGTTTTTGTTCCCCAGAAGAGTGGCTCAGAGAGTGTGCCCTGCCCTTTTCTTTGGGCAATTTCCTTACAGCAGTGTTTCATGTCTTGTTAACACTTCACGGGATAATGGGTAGGTTGCTAACTAATGGCTGTTTTCAGCTTCTAACTTGTAGGTTATAACAACAAGAAAACATTCTATTTCTAAGGGTGTTTTTTTAAAAGGAAAAAATTACTTTTTTTGCTGAATTCAAGAGGTGGGAGTTAGGCAGCACTTAATGTATTGAATGCAGTGAGAGAGAATTTGAGCATAAGGTACAGAGACATGTAGGTTGGGTTTGGATGAACACATTTGTGTGTGGAAAATTATATAGTGCCTCAACGAAAATGACTTTTCTTCAGAGAGAAAATGTTGTTTTCTCCCATGTGTTGAGAAAAGATGCAGAACTCCTATTGTAGCATGTGTTGTTTTTATCCCCATACACATACACAGCATTACCATTAAAACTAATTTTTGCAAAAATTGTGGAAAACACCTTCAAAAAAGTGTCTTTCTTCCTTCAAACTGTTTTTATTTTATATGCTGATTATCTTGTCTCAAAGATGTGAACCCCTACCCTGTTCTTCATTGTTCTGACAGAATTGAAAATACACCACAACTATATTCCTCTACTTACTAAAAATAATTTCCAAATTAAAAAAAATTCAGAAAGGGTGTGACAGTATCTGATCTAAAGTTACAGTACTGAAATAATATCTCAAGAATGTAGTAAAAAAATCAGTAAGAACAGAATCAAGTTAAATGAAACTTTATTTCTCCCAGGCTGGGATTAACATAAATACAGAATGGGAGTAAGGTGAGGAGTAATAATGGGTAGTCACGGCCTAATTAAACAAAACAGCAAGTAAGGAAGATGTAAGATGGAAAAAATCCTAGATTAAAGGAAAGCCCTGCTATTTTGTCCTTGCCTCACTGCTCTTATTTTGGCTGCCTACAGATGATCTTCAGTGCCTTTACTTAGCAGCGTCAGCTTTTAAAAGGGAAGGCTACTCTCAAGAGCCAGGATATTCCAGAGAAGGTCCTCACTGTGCCTGGAGAGACTCACACAACACGCTGCGCGTTTGGCTTTGGTCTTGGTTCTTGTATTTCATCTGGAGTGGGACCACGTTTGGGACAGTCGTGGGTTTGCAACATGGGGCGGTGGGACTGTGTCAAAGCCTTGAGGATGTCAGCAGGGAGTAAAAGTTGTTTTTTAATAACCTTGCACAGGGAGGAGAGGCGATCTGTAGAACAGCTTAGGTGAATGAGCACTGGGCGAGCCCCGAGTCGGCTGGTGCTGTTTGCAGGTTGATCAGTGTTGCCATAGCAACCGAGAAATGGGGGGAACAGAGGAGTTTTCAAGAGAATATCGGCTGGGGCTTCAATAATGCTCACTTAATATGTGGCACCTGCTGGAGAGCCCTGGTGGGGAGACGGGCAGTGCTGTGGGGTGAGAGCACCGAGGCCGCCCGGCATCTGCTAGTGGGAGAGTGCAGCTGTGGCTTGGACAGGTGGGGAGCTGGTGGAAATAAACTCACCTTGTGTTTATGTTTGCAAATCATTTCCAAGTTATCTACTGGCACATTTCCTGACAGGGTAATTGCTGCTGCTTTCTCTCCTGTTCCTGAAAATATCGGATTTAATTCTAACAGTGACTGCTGTTGAGAGAATTCTATGTCCTCTGTGCCTCAAGAGCATCACTCTCACATCCCAGAGACTGCATGGGCTGTCCCACCCTGGCCACCTAGTTTTCGTGGCAAATCAAAAAAAGTTATGAAGAGTAGCCATGGGCTGATCTTTTCCTTGTCCTTCAGCAGTTTTTTCTCTTGAAACTCTAGTTTTTTCTCTTGATTCAGGGAAAATGCAGACTTAACATCTATGGTTGGTTTGTTAGGGGAACAGATTAGGAAGGCGAGTTACCTGCACAAATCTATTCATTAAGGTCCTGCATCTGTGCTGTTAGAATCTTCAAAGCCAAACACTGAGTGATCCTTATAGGCAGCTCACTGGAACTAGTACTTATCCATTGAAACTGGGGACCCACCCAGTCTCTTCTCCAAGCTGCGAATTTCTCACAAAGTTTGAGGCCAACCATTGTCTCTGAGCCAGGTGACTTCTCCTTTCAAACAGATGCAGCTGTATTGTGTCTGTACTTCACAGCAAGTGATTATGCAAGATTTGCACTAAAAAACTGGTTTTTTGCTTAAATAAGAGTTATTGTCTTTTACTAAATATATGAAGCCTATCAAGTGGGTACAGTACTAAAGGTATCGAGTGAATGAATCATGGGCAGGAAGGAAAGTCAGGACAGAGTTTGTCTCCATAGCATAGAATCAGAATCTAGACAAGGCTAAGAACTGTGCACGATCAAGATATATGACCACTGTGATACAAAGTAAATAGCGTTTTTAAAATTAATGTCCTTGGTATTGAGTATGTTAATACTTCCCTTTTGCAACATTTATTTTTTCATTAACAGAGCTAATGTGACCAAAAGATAGATGTGAAGAAGTGACAAGCACCATGTCTGTTTAAACAGGGAAGGGTCTGCTGCAGTCAGTGCTCACACTGAACGTGCTTAGTCTTGAATTAATGGTACTGAAAAACATAGGCTAAGGACAACTTGCATGGCATTTGGGGTATATGCTCCTTACATCAGTCAAGGACCCCCCCATGTTCTGTTCTGTACCATAAGGGCTCCCTGAATTCACATGGTCTGAACGCTTACCTGTTGCTTCATTCACTCCATGCTCCCTTTCTTCACCAAAGTGAAATTTCCTGTGTGTTTCTTGCAATGTACTGGTGTCATCCTCTTTTTTCCATGCCAAGGTCAGCTGCTTTTCCATGTGTGAAGTTTTTTGTGTCTCTGTCCTCATAGATCTCGCTTCCTCTCTTCCATCCTTTCCTAGCTCTTACCTTCTTGCTGTCCCTGAGACAGTTTTTTCTAGATGTCAGCATTTCTAACACTGGGAGCAAGAGCTGCAAGTATATGAGACAAAAGGGGGAATCCTAAATGCTGGCAAAGAAAGTGGCAACCATCCACTGGCTCTCTGATCGCTAGGCACAGATTTGGATGGCTGAAACAGCTACATCTGCTAACAGCAAGAGGTCACAAACCCTACGTGTATATGTATTCCTTTCCCCTTTCATATTCCTGTTTTCACCAAAGTCAGTATGACATTACCCATTGCCTAGAATATTCCCTGAAATGCTGGAATTCATCAAATAATCCAACGTCCTGAAAACACGTTGTAATAGACAAAAGCATGGAGAAGAGCCACTTGCCCAAGAGTTGTAACATCGAGGGATGAAAACCACCCTGCTGTGTTTGTAGGTCATCAGTCTCTCAGCACAGTTGTTTTTCCAGGCTACGGAGAATATCGGACAGTTTTCTTACAAAGCTGTTCCACAGGCTGCTCTAACATATCCCTGGCAAGAAAACGAGGCTGACCATTATTGAGTGGGTCTCCCTTCCATTGTGCTTGTTCCTCCCCACTCTATATGTCAGCTTTGCATGGGCTTGTGGGCTTTGAGTGACGATGAAGTTTTCTCCGCAGCATGTATGGATGTCCCTCTGTGTAGTTACACCTTCTGATTCGTACTGTCTGATTTGTCTGAGGGTTTTTAGTTAGAAAAATGGATTGATCTATTTTCTTTCCTTTACCTTTTTTCTCTGGCTGAGGTTTTCTGTGCCTCCATCCCATTAAATCTGGTAACCACACAGCTGTGTAGTCATGTTAACTTGCTGACTGGACAGAAAATACGCGTCCTGAAAATAAACATGTTCTGGAGCTGTGTGACTGCAGTGCTGGGAAGTGCTCTGAGCAAACTAGCTGGTGAGCACTAGACTAGGTGAAGAAGTGAAGTAGGTGAAGTAGGTGCACCTTTGGCTTTTGTTGTTGGGGTTTAGTTCTGTTTGTTTTCAATTTGCAGTGTGGTTTTGGATTTGTGGTTCTTGTGTTGTTTCTTTTAGTTTGGTTTGTTTGGGTGTTGGTTTTTGTTTGTTTTTTTATGAAGGAATTTATTTGGAGTTTATTAGGCAGGAAAAAAACAGAAAAGTTTCTTGAATAGAAAGAAATATGAGTGGTCATGGAATTTGTTTCTTTTGATTTTCAGCGTAAACTATCTCAGAAAGATTTTTAGTCGGAGTGCTGATGTAAAGCACAAGAAAACATTCAAGTATAGTAATGTTTAACTTTTTAATTATGTATTTTTCATTAATACAGAATAATGGTATGTGTATTTTGGTTTGGAGTTAAATCTTCATCCAGTTTAGTTGCTGTGATAAAAACTGCAGTCCACTAAGCCCCGAAGAGATTCGTAGAGAGCAGTTGTTCATCATAGTTTCATTTCTCAGAGATAAATTATGCAGCAGTAAAGACAAGTTCATAAACTTTATTGTATTGCTTTAGTAGCAGTGCTTTAGCTACCACTGGGAAGGCAAATTTGATGCTAAGGCCTTCCCCAAGGTTTATTAAACTGTCTTAGAAGCTGCCAGTGTATTTTTTCCCCTTTTTAGGATATTTTTATAAGCTCAGTAGCAGGAGGGGGGAGAAAAGAGATGGTCTTTTTTTCTTGAACCTCGGTTAATCTTTCTGACTTTTTACTTACACTAGCATGTTAAAGAATGCTACTGTAAGAAAAAGATGACAGTCTTCGTGCTTGATTGAGTCAAACACATGTAGCTTTTTATAGGCTTGCCATTTATTTTCTTCAATAGCATGCATCTTTGTCATAGTTTAAAAATTATCTGGAAATAGTACAGTTACAGTTTTTAAAATTATATGCAGCTATGAGCAATATGTACTATCTACATTTTCCATATGTTGAGACAATGTTCTAGTTTTATGTGTGTAGTAAAGAAATTGTCAGTGATAAACAGTGGAACCGCATCTTAATTGAATGCTGAAAAATCAGGATCAAAGTATTTTACATTTGTATTCAAAAGAATTTTAGGACAAAATGGTTTTTTGGCCATTATGTGGTAACCCTGAAATATTAGGACTTTCCAGCCTTTGCAAACTCTACTAGGATGCAATATTGGCAGCAGAGGATTTATGACTGATTTTTTTTTTCTTAAGAATTTCAGCAGATCTTTAGGTAGCTATCATTTTCACTATCTCTTGGTTTCATTTTAGGAAGAATGCAGGAATGTTGAACTATGGCTATTCTAGATGATGTTGCAGTCTCTTTGGAGACATACTTCAAACTGCAAGTTACGAGACTGAAAGACTTAAAGAAAGATGAGAGAAACAGTTTGTCTTCACTGCCCGTGCAGGTAGATCTTTAACAGCATAATAGCTGTTCTGTAAAATACAAGGCACAGGTATTTTTTATTGCCACAATATCTCTGTGTGAGTTGAGTCCTAGGGAACTGCCTAGCTACATCATGGTAAATACAGCTTTGTCACCAGGAAGGTGTTACAGGAAGGGAGCAAACAAAAGCTACTTCTCTTGGAATAAAAATCTTATTTTGACAGTAGAGCGTAGCCAGGCTGAGAGCTGATACCAAACCTTTGAGTCATATTTTAACTCCTACTGCCTTAAACTAAGACTTAACAGGTGAGCATCAAGAATTTGAGTGCCATCGCAAGAGTGCAAGCACAGTCGCTGCAAAAGGGACCAGTTGTTCCCCTTATATTGGGAGCATCCATGTGAATCTCAAACCTCATGAATCCCCTTTCTGCTTTCTAGAGCATATGCTAGTCAAGTGGGTTAGCTGTCTGGAAATGCCATTGGAAAGCAACCTGTCCACAGTGTGCTTGTTCAACTGGGAGTGCATCTGTTCCGTAAACGAACATGTGCTCTGAGGACATGTTGGTCAGCTTAGATTAGTGAGCTCATGGTATCTGGGTGCTTCAGTGAAAATATGGCACTGTCTCATTGTCTGATGCTGGAAAATATGTTACTTGAGATGAGACTGAGGGGAGCAAGCCGTGTTCTCTCTATTCCCTCGCTTTGGCACCAAGAAGCTTTCAGACTTTCAGGGGCTTGAGTGTTTAATCTACATCAGCCCCTCTCTACTGATGCTGCTCATTTTGGTAGTCAGTGAATAGGAGAAAGCAGCCAAAAACACAGTGCCAAACTCTCCAGGGCCTGAGCATCCGCACACAACTGTTGTGTCTAGGCAAAGTTGGTATTTATAAGGGCTCTAGGGTGGTAAAGAAATGAGGCATCCTGTGTGAGGCAGAAGATGTTTTAGGACTTAAAGAGGGATTGATTTGTGGTTATTATTGCTGCCTTTGATCTGCCAACAGGGATCTGAAGCTAATCCACCAGAGCAGCACAAGTCTGATACATAGTGCCAGATGGAGATGCCAGAATAGGTTACTCCTGCTGTCTTTGACACTGCCTTATCATGAAGTGATAAAACAGGTAGTGCAAAGCAAAGCAAGCAAAGGTTAGGAATGCTGCTGGCTGTGTGAAGTGACTGCCAGTTCTTAAAGCCGCCGCAGGATCAATTAGCTGCTCGCAGCATTATCCTAACCCGGTGAGAGGCTGAGGGAGCCGACCGCACAGAGCAGTTGGTTGGCAAGCAGAATTGGATGTTGCTGGGTACTTCCATATTAACTTGAGGGAGTAGCAAATACAGACTCCCTGTATTTGAGAAGTATTCCCATAAGCACAAATGGCCATAGAAGTGAAAAACAGTGTTTTTTATAAGGACTTCTATTCACCACGAGTTCATACCCCACTTAGGAAGTGCATAAAAAATGAATCTCATTTTAAAATGTTGTGCTCTAAGCAGTGAACATGGTCTAGTTGCTGAGGTGTTAGTTGCATTTTACCACTTCTGGGTTTATTTTGTTTAGAAGTTAGAGTGATTTGGGGCTTCGTACAGCTGTTAGTTCTCTATAGATCTTACGATCATGTGAGTCAGCAAGCTCATTGCATAAGAAGAACTTTATATAGATGTTGGATCAATTGGCAGTGAGTTGTCAATAAATGTATCTCCTAGACACTGTGCAATTGACAGGCTAATGAAGTGCTTTCTTGGTGACATAGAGCTGTTGACAAATCGTTTGCCACTTTGCCTTTCCCTCTCCTGTGTTTCTCCTAAAACCGCTTTATGCCACAAGCCTGGGGACTCAGATGGTTTCACAAGTAAGGAGGTGCCTGTTTGCTACCTTGCACGCATAGGCTGGGATTTGGCAAACATGTCAGTAGCCTGTGTGTCAAGGAACCAGAAAGTAAGATCACTAATCCAAGGACCACGTTTGCCCTCCCTGCGATGTGTTTTCCAGCACGTTTTTACGAAGATGCAGAGTAGACGTCCTGCGATTTCTCCTCCAAGACTGCAGTTTATGGTTCGGCTCCCCATTCTTGCACACTTTCTGCCTTTGTCGCTACCATGGCACTAAGACTGATTCAGTGCAAGTGGTTTCAACTCCATGTTCCTTTTCCTCTTGCCCAAAAGAGGTGGAACTCCTATTTTGTTTTGCATCACTCTTGAAGGCTCCCGTGGGTGCCTTTTGCAAATGTCTGATGATTGAGTAAACTAATTCTTATCCTTTTAAATAAAAGTTCTGTATCTCTTCCTCTAACTCATGAGCATACGTAAGCAGCAGCAATTTAGAGTGAGTGATGCCTACCTCCAGCAAAAAGATGTTCAGCAGAAACAGATCATATCGCTGTGCATAATCCTACCTTCTCTACAAGAGAAACTATTTTGGTTAATGCATGCATTAAGAAGTTTACAGAGTGACTCATTGGCCCTAGCTATTACTACCACTTGATGAGAAGACATAATTTTCACTACAGTCCTCATAGGCAGCCTAGATGCTGTTCATATGTTGCTGTCTGGAGCTTGTGAGCTGTACTCCAAGTGCAGTTTACCTGTTCGCTTATATGGATAATAATGTCCACGTGTAGATGATTTAAATAACAAAGAACATGCTGTTTGATCGACATCATAAAGCTATGTTTGCTTTTGCACAGTTTCCAAGATATGCCTCAATTACTAACACTAATTACAACACAAGTTATTATTAACCTCTATTGTAATTCTTAAGTAATCTAGAGGTCTGTTGAGGAGAGAGCTAAAATAAGAAATGTAGGTGATTTCCAAGAAGACTGTGATGAGACCTGTCTCACGGGATAGCCTGTGCTGCTTGGTGTGCTCTAGTGGATTTTCATTTGTTAGGAGTAGATTGCATGACACTAAAGGCCCAACATTGCACCCGCTGAAATCAGAAGTGAAACCTGTATTGATTTTGTTGAAATCAAAATCAAATTGATGCTATTTTGCCATTTCATTGTGATGGACGTCAGGGGAGAAGAAAACCTTTCAAAAGGCAGTATGTTCTTCACACTCTGGGCCTTGAAAGACACTGAAATCATCTTGGGAAGTCGTGTACATTTGATGATATCAGAACTTAATGATGGCAGTGTTACTGCTCTTTTCCAAAGGGATGGTCAGCTTCTCACTTTGCGGGAGGGAAGGAAGCCAATGGAAAAATCTGCAATGGAGCAGGGACAAAGATTCATGTAGCAAGTGAGACTTCTTGTCTCAACCAGCTGATCCAGCACTATGGAATACAAATGCAGGAAAAACACTGCTGTCAAGAAAACATGTATCACAGTTTGTTTCTGATAGACTAAAGGAAGTCCAACCCTTCACTCAAGGTGTTAATGGCATGAAAAAACATTATGTGATTTTCCTGTTGTTTCACAACCGCCTCCGACTATAGGCAAGTTTGTTTTACAGAACAGAGCTTTAAGATAGAGGACAAGCTAAAAAAGAAATGGTAAATATTCAAAAAAATGTTAGTGTCTTGTGTTACCTCAGGAGGTGGTTCAATTTGCTGATTGCTCAGTTTCAGTGTGGTCTGAGTAATAAAGAGCTGACTAGTGAGCCTAGTTTGGTGTAATTCCCTGAGTACTCTTGAAGCATAGCAAACCCAGAAAGACTATAATGAAAAATAATAGAAAGGTAGCTGGGGGCTTAACTCATGATCTCTGCTCATTACAGTAAGCGACATTTTCATTGCACTGTTACCATAAAGATTATTGGCTGCCACATAACACAGGTCCCTCCTGAAAAGATTCTGGAACAGCTCTGTTGGCACTGTAAGAGCCATGGAAAAATGCCAAAGATTTGCTTAAAACCCTGTAATTGTTTGCCAGATATTAATGGTTTGAGGCTTTGTTCAAAACTGGCTGGAAAATGCGGTGAATAGTCTGTATAATTTTATTATGTGGTATCTGTGCGGACACCTTTTGGTCTTCCGTGGTAGATGTATATAACTGGAAAACCATTGTACTGATATTTTTTGCTTCCATAATTAAGTACTTGAACTCTTGCTTTCAAAATTCCAACATATTAACATGAACAGTGACAATGATTTTAAAATTGCTCCTTTGCCTGCATGTGGACCCATCTGAGCACAATTCATCAGAGTATCTGGGATATTGACATCACTGGCATGTTTGTGCCTATGTTGGCCGGGAGGTAGTTGGAAGGGCTGTATCTGGGAACTGGAAAGAGATTTCATGAGGATGGCAAAATTCAGTATTTATATTGACCCGTTAAACATGTTCAAAAATTCAATCCAGGAACATTCCCCTGGAACATCCTTTCTGGAACTTATATCCAGCATGCATCAGACAAAGCCAGCTCAAGTGACCGGGAGAAATTGTTATGTAGCGCTTCAGATGTGGTCTTTTGTGTCAAAAAGGTTAAGTGAGTTTCCTCATTTCTTTGCCTTTCTCCTGGTAGTGCCTTTGAGCAGCTAAATCCAGTGGTCTGGAGGAGCCAGAGGATTCCTACAGTGATTGCAGTAAGCACCTGGCTCCCAAAACACTGGTGTTTCAAGTACCAGACTCCCAGACTCAGTCTGACCTACCTACAGCCCTTCAGCCTCCTTGGGAGCTGGTCCCAGACCCTTGGTCTCTCCAGCATCCAGGACTCGGTCCATCCTAGTGACCAGTTAGTCTGACTGGAACTTTGCTGATGGCTCATGTGTCTGTGCTGTCAGAACAGAGAGCATGCTCAGACAGAAAACAGAAATAGGGTCAAGTAGGACAAAGGGGAGGCGATTTGGTGCAGAGTGTAGCCAAACAAGTGTGCTGACAGGCCTCCTGCTTGCACACTATTGGCCTCAGTTGTTCCCCACCTGATCCTCTCTGCACTTGTTCTCTGCCATCCGCCTCCATCTTTCCCTTCTACTCACTTGGTGTTTCCCCTAAACGTTTTGTAAATCCTGTATAATCCTGAAATACTTACGCTCAATCCTAAGCATCCCACAGTAAATCCTATACGCCCTTTACATAGTGGTCCCCAGAGCTTGCACAGCCTTCCAGAAAGATTTTCTCGTGTTGAGTCACACAGACGGGACGCGTGACAGAACCAGGGCTTAGTCCTTCACTTTTGAGGGTCTCAGAAGCTCTGATTCAGGGGAGTGAGGTCAGTTGAGTTCCGCACCATGTCACTGTGTCCCTTGTCACTGTCTGGTTTTCATGTCTGTTTTTAGGAGCCCTTAGCCAGCCCTGCAGCAGGTAGGGGTGACAAAGGTGGATGCCCTGGGAGAGGTGCAGGAGCCAGCCTGGCAGAGCAGGGCAGCTGTGTAAACCCTGCGTGGGGAGAATTGGGGTCCCCTGAGTGTTCTCCCTCCTACTGCCAGTGAAATCAGTCATCCAAAGCGTGCAGCAGAGCAGGCTCAGATTAACTCAGGCACCTCAGTTTTGCTTTAGAAAAAGAGACTCTCTGTATGACTATATGCTCACAGTCCCTTCTATACATTTTATTAGTACAGTTTGTCTAGTTACTGGAAAAGAAATACATACCTGACAAATGTAGAGTAACTTAAAGAAAGTTCCTTGGCTTGCACTTTGCTATATTTACCCTCTGTTTTCCTTTTTTTATTTTAATGTTAATTAGGTGCACACCAAAGCTCATGTAGTAAATCAATAATAAAGACTATGTAAGGGGATTTATCTGAGCAGCAAGCCCCTTAGTGGAGCATTCAAAAAGGAAAATGAGCATTAGTTTACATAAGCCCAAAGGATTCCATGTGGACAACAACGTCATAGTAACGTAAGAATGAAGATGACTGTGTTCACTGCCTGTCTGGGGTTAGTTTGAGAGCAGGCAGGTGGCCCTGGATGTGGTCCCAACAGCGTGTTTTGGTGAAATGGATCAAACTGTTGATTTATCTACTGCATGCTCACAAAATTACAAATATGTAAATACAAGGGTTGTGATGATACAGATGACTTTAGTAAACTGAACACACTTCTTTCTTGCTTGAATAGTCTTTTTTTCCTTCTTGCTGGTGCAATTTTCTCTGTAGCCACCTGTGCTGGCTTCTGCTAAAGAAGCTGAGCCTGCTCGTGCAGATTCTGCATCTTGTAGTTCCTTTTGATTTATTAGGTGGAGGATGTCATTGGTTCTCATGGATACCTCAGCCCTCAAGGTTTACAGCTGATGCCCATATCTGGCACTAAATTGTTTTTCTGGTTGTAAGTACTTGGGAAAGCACCATTTGATCTCCAGTTGTAAATAAGTGGGAAATCACCATTTGATCTCTGAAAAGAAAAAAAGGGGAAAAAGTATTCCATGGCAGTCTGTGGGAATTCTCAGCCATGAGGACTTAAGGTTCTGACCTATGAAGTTTCTCCGTACCTGGGGTGGATCGAGGAGGGACTGATCTGCACGTGTAGGCTGATCCACTCACCGATCCATTTGAAGTGGAATGTGAGAAGGGAGATCAGCCCTCCTGGCTGTGCCTGACTGTGCAAGTCTCAGGTGAGAAATTCTTAGTAATTGAGATAGTCTGATAGGTGCAAAACCAAATCGTTCTCTCTCTGGTCCTCTCAGATTGCGGTCTCATTACACTGGGCTAGCCGAGGGTTGTTTTATCGATGTAATAAGTTCTATAGATGAAATCTTTATTCATGTTTATATGTGATTTTAAGGAAATAAGCATAAGCATGTCTTCTCCTTTCCATCTTCATGACAGTTCCATGGAGGTCCCCCTTGTGTGTCTCTCTGGCTTTGTAGCATAGCTGAGATTTTAATTGCTGGGCTCCCTGGGTGTTGAAGGTAGGTCAGAAAGCAGATGCTGGTCTCCTGTGGGCTTTCAGAAACCTCACTGCCAAAAGCCACATTTCTTGTAAGGTCTTTCAAGTTGAGTATGTAAAGTCATTACCCAGTTTTGCAAATCTTGGCCTGTACGTTTTTCTTTTAAAAAGACTTTTTTTTTTTGCTAGGTTTCAATGAGCTTCCAGCTGTGCTCCCCTAACAAGCCTCACATTTAAAGTACTTGCTTCAAAAGGCTGCTAGCCTCAGAGAATATAAGGAGAAGGCTTTATTACTGTATATTAATTAAAGAAACACCTAACACCTACTTGGAATTCCTTTTTGTGGGGAAAAAAAAAGTTCTTAACATGCAAGATGGCGAGTTCAAAGAAGCAGGGATTAAATTAACCAGTTTAAGAGCGGACATGTCTAGCAGAATTAAAATTATCCAGCAATTGCCAGCCCTCTAGGAGAGCAGGTGTTTGTAAATCATAGTTACCTTGGCTCAAATCTCCCCACACAGGCACATCTCCCCTGAGGTGTCCCTTTATGTGTCTGGCTGGACTGTATTCCCTTTAAAATTGCTGAGTTTGGGCTGCTGAGCCATCACTGCAGGACTGACGATGCTCTTCTAAAGACCCCAGGGAGCTCCTGAGCTCAGGACAGAGCCCCATCTGGTCAGGGTCCACCTCTGACAGGAGCCTGTAGGGAAGGAGAGCGAGAAGCATGACACATGAAGACTGAGTATTTCTCTTCTTCAGGTACACGGCACAGCAAATGCAAGGGGAGAGACTGAGGCTGGGGATCCGGCTTGAGGGAGCCCTGTGGGGATCTGGGTGGTGAAGTGGCCAGTAGGAGACACGTGGCATGGGTGGGCTTGTTTTGGAGGCTGCACATTCTACACAGTCGCTGAGATAGTGAGACAGTTTTGGCAGAATACTTTTTTTTTGTTTCTTATTGAGATTTGGAGTGTTTTAGGCAGGGATTCACAGTAAGTCAACGCTGAACCGTATGACTCAGCAGAGTCTGTGAAGTAAGGTAGCTAACAGCTTGTGAGAGCACACAAAGTGGGAGCAGAGAGCGAGCGTTGGCTTTGGGTTGACTTCATCTAGCATTTTAAAATATCTAAACATGAATGCCTATGTGTCATCTAACTGTCCAGTGTAGTTGGTGAAAACCTGTAACAGATCGTAGCAACTAAGTGTCTCAAAGCAGACGCTAGGTCGGTCACTCAAAAAACTGTCTACTCCACTGGCTTCATCAGCCAAATATCCACTGACTGCAACATGGGCTCTCCACCTGTACTGAATTCTCTCCTTCTTACCTAATTTGGGCTCCAGAAAACCAAACTAGCTGCAAAAAAGAGCTAAACCAAGATGGGAAGAGGTGATCAGTTCCTGTGCAGAGTGCGTCTCCCGGAAAGCCCCTGAGGGGATCAGGGATTTCTAGTGATACAGAAAGTCACTTTGAAAGGTGAAATGCAGGACTTGGGGAGATTAGGGAGGGTGATGCCAGGGCAAACTATGCAGGAGCTTTGGGTTGTGAAGATTATTGGGGCAGGTGGAGGGAACAGAAAAACATCACAGTTTGTTACACTTCAAAGTGTTCTGGGGCTGAGCTCTGGGGTGTGGAGATTTGGGGCAATCTGAAGCATTAGGCATACCAGAGCGTGAGTGGGCAATAGAGGAAGACAGACTGTTACAGACCTAAAAATACTGCAGCACTTTTACAGCACATGAAGAGCTGCAGGTTTAGTAGCCCAGAGGCTCTTGCAGCGTGGCTGGTGAGCAGCACCACCAGCCCCTTCCCCCTGGAGCATGAGGAGGGAGCTGGTACAGACGGATGACAGGCCAAAGCCGAGTTTTCTGAAGAAACTTGCAGAGAGGTTCAGACGATGAACAACTCTGACACTGCTGCCGTCTGCTCTCAGAGCACTCACAAAACAAGGGGCAAAAAATTAGCTGAATAAAATGAGTCACTCGTGACTGTTCTTCCTTATTAAGAATCCTAAAACTTCAGCTTGCCGTCTGAGTGCACAAGGAAGCCAGATACTCATTTCGCTTATCCATGCAGTGTTCCTCTTAATTTAAATCATCTGACTTATATCACAGAGAATAAAAATAAATTATTGGTAACCAACCAAAATAATATGATATTTGCCAAGTAATTTTAACCCCCACTATTCTCCCTTACTGATACATTTGCCTTACTGAGAAATTAAACCATGCCATGTTAGCAGCCAGAGGAGAAGGCCAGTCTCAGTCGCTCCAAGGGGATACCAGAAGCAGTGATAAGATACGCAGGAACTGCCAAGGCAAAAGTATCATGCACTAAGTGCTTGAGAATTGTAACTAATGCAGGCTAGCCAGCACAAACCAGACTTGTAAGTGCTTCTTTCAGCCTTGGGTCTCTAGTGATATCACCACTGATTCAGCCTTTCCTCTCTCCTGCTTCAGCAGCTGAAGCTGGGGACCATCCTTGTTGAGGTCGCTGTCAATAAACCACATTTGAAGCTGTGTCTGAGCATCAGATATCTGCCTGAACCTGTGCTCAGGCTTTTGGAAAAACAAAGCACTGGAATGGTTTGTTTCTCAGGTTATGGTACATACATGGAGGTAGCATCTCTCCAGCATTGCATTTAACATCCTTGTCATTCTGCAGACTCACCCTGTAGGTCCACAACAAACATAAAATGAGAGCAATGTATTTCTTACGGCTCATTCCTGAAATCCTCTCTCAGAATGCTTAAACTCAAGAAACCCAGTGTGTGCATCAGACACTTTAGTTCACTAGCTTACACAGGTTCACTTTTTTCATCTCTGGGAGCATGTAACCTTCAGCTAGTGAGTGTTTTGTACGCGGGAGAAAAATTTGATGCAATTGTGCTGAAGGTGGTTTTCGAAAGCTACTCTTTGAACTTTATGAATCTTAACTGTGGTTCTCTTTTAAATTCAGGGATTTTGGTAGCAAGTCTGTATGCCTTCAAGTTGCAAGGCTCCATGCCTGATCTTGCACTGTAAATTGCAACATTTAGCAATTTGTAGTTTAATTTAGAAGGATCGCCTACTTTCCTAAACGCTTAAGTAATGTGGCAGGCTGTGGTTATTGATTCTCTCTGAATTTATTACAAGAAAGCTGTGTTCACTCTTTCCTCTTGGGAATGCCCCTCCTGAACTGCATGCTTGCTAGTGACAGCTTAGACCCCTGATACATAACCAAAGACCTTGCCTAATATCCTTGCAACTGCTTGGGGAATTTTTATTAAGTAAAAGCATCATTAAAGTAGACAGAATGATGAAGTTTAATGAGCATCTTTCTCACTTGATATTGTTAGTTTTGCTGCAGCAGCCGTGGTGCTCTCATTTGTTACTTCCAGTGGGGCAGATAGAGAACACAGGGAGATTTTTTTTATGTTTATATTTGCATACAAAGAAACATTTATGTTCATGAGAGAAATTTGCTTTGAAAAATGTATATGAGGAAAGAAAGCAACTGGAAATCTTGATCTGAGGGCTTTTTGCATTTTCAGTCTTGCATTTAAACTCCCCTTTCACTTGAATATAGTGAGAAGGCTGCATGCAGTACCATAGCTGCTAAGTCTACAAACATTCAGCAGTTTGTGAGCTGTGGTTGTGATAACTAGCTTCTGACCACTGCTGCAAACTGTGAACATCTCAAATATTTATTTGCACTCCAGATTTTATTCTTCAGCTGAGGTTTTGGTCTGTGAGCTGCGTGTAGTCTCCTGCTCAGAGCTGTACCAACCCCATGAACAGGTGACATTCCAAAATATCCAGTGTGAAGGTGCCGTCACACATGCATTAGCAGCACTTATCACAAATCTTCCTTGAAATAGTCGCCACAATCTGCCTTGATACTCCTTTGTCTGTTTATGGAAACCATCTGCCTTCACGAAGGGTCTGGTCTCACAAAGAGATATGTCAAGGTGCTATCTCCTGGTGCATTGCCATCCATCAGCCGAGCTGCGGAGCTGCCTGTGTGCATGTCTTGCACTAGTTTCCGCTGCTGAGGACCACGTGCGAGTGTCTCTGCCTCACGCATTGGATGTCGCAGTGATGCCAGAGCAAGAGCATGCACACAGTTAGTTACTACAGCTTGACTGACAGACAGTGATGTGTGAGCTATGGTTTCTGTGGCTGTATCCTTCCAGTAAGTAGCAAAATCATTAAGGACTGTATATGTAAACTCCACATCTGTTAGAGCCAAGAGGTTGTAGGTTCTTGTGTAATTCTGGTAGTTGCTTCTCTATGCGAATCAGCTCCACTAGTTTTTTTCTTCTGGGTTTTTTGTGTGGTTTTTTTTTTCCTTGGGAGCTATAAAAGTAGTGTCTGTTGTTGTACCAGAAGTTCACTGGAAATCGTGGATTCTCTTTTCCCTAGTGTAACAGAAGGCAAATTCTGTCCCAGAGGCATTATCACAGTCATTATTGTATTTAAATGTTGTTGTGACACCATATGTCTCCTTGTACTTGATGTGTGCAAACACAAGAGAGAGTCCCTGTCTGTGAAGGCTTGTGTAATCTAAATATGTCTGATCCTTGCTCTTTGCATAGCAGACTACTGTGATAGATTGTAAAGCATTTATCTTCAGTTGAGATAGCGATGTGCAGTTGAAACTTCCTTGAAATTTTGCCAGAGAAACCTAAGTAGATGTGTTTGATTTGCTTGTTTCAAACCCAATAATTATTTGCCTGGGTGAAACTTAGGTGCATGTGCCAATAGAAGTGGTTGGACATGAGAATAAGTAAAAAGAATGTAGAAGTGCTGCAGATGTCTGCAAATAATGCACATCCACTACTACTGATGTAGTATTTGCATGGGGCTGAGGGAATTGCTGGAGCACCAATAGAGCTGAATATCATAAGGAAGAAAGAGCAAAGAAAAATTGCTACCAAAAATACTTACAGATCAGTTGGAATTTTTACCGCTTAACGCGTACAGTGGCCACCGGACCTCATTTGGCAGTCAAAAGGTGTTGCCCAAGCAGCCTTTGCCAGAACTCTGAAGTTCATTCAAAATTGTCAATATTCAGTTTCTCCACTTCAAAAGCATCCATGTATTCAGTAGAATTTCCATCACACCCTTTTACTTCAGAAAAAAGTCACTAATATGAGCTCTGGTGGTCCACAAACATGAACGTTTGCACTGAGAAGGCAGGAAATGAGAGGCAGAATAAACACCAGAAGTGTCAGTAGAGGGAAATCCATATAAAACTTTCGAAGCAAAAAAGTGACACCTAAACCATCCTGAACAAAAAAAAAGATATGTAACACCTGAAAACCACTAAAGCTGTTATAGTTCTCTCTGGATTGGCACTAGCAGGGCAAAGGAGCAGTGGGGGCAGCAGGAGATCAAAGACGGGGCAGCATCAGGAGACTGTTCCCAAATGCCAAGGTTTGTTTTTTTTTAAGGATGCAGTGGGTCAATGGGTCCTTGTCATGGTTTGACCCTGGCTGGCAGC